>NC_091789.1:140303305-140577198 GCF_029378745.1 Bos indicus
TTGCCATCTCCTGTTTGACCACTTCCAATTTACCTTGATTCATGGCCCTAACATTCCAGGTTCCTATGCAATATTGTTCTTTACAGCATCAGACTTTACTTCCATCACCAGTCATATCCACAACTGGGCGTTGTTTTCGCTTTGGCTACTACGGAGGTAGTTTGCCATTCCCTTCTCCAGTGGTACTTTTAAACAGATGCTATCTAATCTGGGGCCACTAATTAGGAGCCCAGATCATTCTTTTTCAAGGGGTGGGAGGCAAGGAATAGAGCCTTTCTTTGGAATGCCAGCACACTAAAAAAATCATGGACTTGTGTCCAAAGAACCATCTTACCTGGTTTTGGAAAGCCCAGATCATTCTACTAGTGATTTTTGATTGAAATAGGATATTTCTTTGGGACTGAGCAATGAGTGGGCTTTAGAATTTCAACCCTAGTATGCACAGAAATTACCATGAGCCTTTGATCATGTTGCAATAGTCATATGAGAATTCCATGGCTTCTAACACCCCTGGGAAACTATTGTGTGTGTGTGCTCAGTCACGTCCGACTCTTTGAGAGTCCATGGACTATAGCCTACCAGGCTCCTCTTGTCCATGGAATTTTTCAGGCAAAGAAAGATATTGGAATGGTTTGCCATTTTCCTTCTCTAGAGGATCTTCTCAACCCAGTGATGGAAAGTGCACCTGCATCTCTTGCATCAACTGCATTGGCAGGTCGATTATTTACCACTAGCGCTACCTGGGAAGCCTGTTGCAGCTCCTGGGAAACTGCTGGTTTATTGCTAAAAGTAAGTAACTCACTCAGTTGTTCACTTGCATCAGACTCTTTTGCCACTCCGTGGACTGTATCCCACCAGGCTCCTCTGTCTGTGGGATTCTCTAGGCAAGAATACTAGAGTGGGTAGCTATTCCCTTCTCCAGGGGACCTTCCCAACACAGAGATTGAACCTGCGTCTCCTGCATTGCAGGCAGATTTTTTACCACGTGAGCCATCAGGAAAGCCCAGCTGACCCCTATTGGAACCAATCTTAAATATGTGTTTGAATATTTACCTTAGCTGTGTTTGAAAGCTTCAGACCTTTTTTAAGAACATACAATATCTCTTTTTGAATAAAACCTTCTAATCTGTTGTGTCAATGTGATGTGCTCAGAAATAGGATGCTCCAGATGGCAGCAGTCTTTGGAACATGATGGTTGACACAGGTGACATTGTAAGAGTCAAGATTTTGAAAGGGGGCCTTTGGAAATCTCCCAGATTACATAGCTCACTGGGAACCTACCATATGGAATTTATGAGCCTCTGTCCTACACAGATGTTTTCCAGCTGGGATAGCTGTGACAAGGAAATGCACCCAAATGTTCCTAATGGACAGATATCTGCACACACACACTCACTCACTCACTCCTACAGACACAGAGCTTTTGAAGAATTGAAAATATTTGGATGGCTTAAAAACACCCATTGCTTAAAATTAAAACTTCCATCATCAGTCACCACTGGTTCATCTTTTATTTGAAATACTAAGAAAGTTGGAGACAATTTTGTATTTAATGCTATTTATTTATTTTTAAATTTTTATTGGAGTATAACTGTTTTACAATGTTGTTAATTTCAGGTGTACAGCAGAGTGATTCAGTTATATATATTCTTCTTTTTCAGTCTTTACCCATATAGGTTAGTGCAGAATACTGAATAGAGTTCCCTGTGCTATACTTACCATAGATCCTTGTTGATTACGTATTATATATATAGGTGTGTGTGTATGTTAATCCCAAGCTCCTAATTTAGTTGATGAGCAGACATAAGGAAAACTTTACTTCTTGTCAGCATCAAATCCCCCATCATCTGTGAGAGTCTTTGAGACTAATGAATTAATTTCAATTGCAACCAAGTCAGTGGGTTTCCCAGAGGACTCAATGGTAAAGAATTCACCTGCCCATGCAGGAGACATGGGTTCCATCCTCAGGTCGGGAAGATTCTGTGGAAGAGGGCATGGCAACCCACTCCAGTATTCTTGCCTAGAAAATTCCATGGACAGAGGAGCCTGGTGGGCTACAGTCCATGGGGTCACAAAGAGTCAGACACAGTTGAGCTCGCACACAACTGGTCAACGTCATCCTTGAAGTTGTTTCGATAGTAGCTTCTGTTTGCACAGTATCTTAAGAATACCAGTTCGGTAGCCTCTAACTTCTGGAGCTTTCGACATTTAGCCACCAGAGGCTGCTCTGAGATCATTATCCTCCTTGCTCTCTTGGGCCAATCCCAATGGGTAGACTCATAAAGACAGGTTTGGCTTCCATTGTTCTGAATTGTTCTCACTCAGCACAATTTCCTGGTGGCCAGCTGTTGGTGTAGGTGATTACTGACAGTAAAGAAGAGACACTAAGGAAGACAAAAACTCTGCATTACTGTTTCATCTTTCTATTTTTAAATTCTTTTTTATATATTCAGAAAATCTTGTTCTTTTTCAAGTAAAAGAGAACTGGGCAAGGCTTTCCTACTGACTTTTGCTAATTTTTCATCATTTCCCCCCGTTACCATCTTTTCAAAGTAGGTTTCTGAAGATTAAAAAAAAAACTTTATTCCACAATACTTACTTCCATGTGGTTTCTATTCTACATTTTTACCAGCATTTTATAGTGGCTTTCATGCTGTTCCATCTGTTTTATTTTTTAAATCTTTGTCTTTCTCCTGTAAGTCATTTTCTTTATCTAACAGAACAAACCAAAAATTAAACATTGGTGTATGTGTCATTTAGTAAGATGATTAAAAATGGTTTTGGTGCCTGTAATGTATGTTGTCTGTAATCTCAGACAACTGAGCACTGATTTCAGTTGTTAATTGAAGAATGACACTAGTTTCTTCATGTAAAATTGCTTTCAGTCTTCTTGAGGAAAGGCCCAATTGTGGTAGACAACCATCAGCCCGTGGAGAGCAACGGTTTTATGTCATCTTTACCTGTCACCCTAATTAGTATACTCCCATGAGAATAAGTTACTACACAAAGATGTAAGGTTTTACAGCCAGCACAAATACCAAATTAATAGTTCTGTGGCAGGCAAAGTCATCAGTACATAGATGATCTGGACAATTTCAACACCACAGTTCTTTAATACTAGACTCTCTTGGGGGCGGGGGCACAAAATTCTATGTCTGATTGAAAAGGGTGTCATTTAAGTATGTGTCTTCTCACATTTAAGTATGTGCTTCACTTTCTATAGATTACAGAGAAGAACTTACTACACTGAAGGAAAATGAATATGTATTTTATTAATTTCTATTTTTAGTAACAGATGAAAGTTTCAAGATTTCTTTTGCTCTGAAAAGAAATTCTTGCAATACCAGGTGACATTCCTGAATGTTTGGTGCCATTGAATATTCATAGAAATGTTTGCTATTTCCCTTCTATGTAATCATAATGGTAGAGATCCTTACTTAATAAATTCATGACTAACAAAGGATACATCGTTACTTATATTTTCAGGTAGAATAATGACAGCCACCATATGTAAACTGGGGCCAATTTCACTAAATGTTTTGCATCTTGTCTCAACTCGGGAGAGAACCAAAAGTTTTTTGCCCACGAGTAGAGCCTTATTAAACTGTTATGATTTAATGTGGCATGTTTTTCTCTCAATTTGCATGCCTGACAGTCGACTTCCTAAATGTTACATTCAGGCTGAGCCGCGGAAGAAAAAGAGACCCAGTGAAGTAGCATTAGGTCAGCTTTGTGGGTTGCATTAGTGGCCTGTCTGAACAAAGACGAGGGACTTAGCCACAGAAAACCATCACGTGGCCCTGGGCCTTGGGCGCCTTGCAAATGCATTGCATGACTCATTATTAAACATGCCAAGAACAGACAAATTCCAGGCAAGTGAAACATCCACTGATTCAGCAGCAGTTAGGTGGGTCGTGTGATATTTGTCTTCTTGGCTTTTCCTGTACGAAATCCCACGCCATCTTTCAATCCGTCTTGAACACCACATGTCAAAGGCACAGAGCAGCTGTATTAAGATAAAACTGTGAGCATTAAAGACAGGCACTTAAATTAGTATAACCCTAAGGCCAGGTAGACTTCACTAAATTGCACAGGCTTTAAAATACCAGCACTCAATTAGAAAAAAAAAAAATGTATCCATAGCAACCTCTTTGTCAAGGGAATACTTACCTGAAAGGATACACATCTTTTCAGAGAAACAGGGAGAAATAAAACCATATCTGTTAACTGTGGATGATATTATTTGGATCTAAATTTAATTAGGGGCATGATTCAGGAGAAGGGGCTTTTAAGAAAGTTATACAAAGTAGGTGCTTATTTCTAGCAGAATGTGTTTTCATGTCTTCTTTATCACCAAAGCATTCTTACTTATGGGATTATTTAATTAAAATGCCATGAAATAATTTTAGGTTTCAGATATTTAAGAAGAAATGGCAGTGCTCCTCTTCTTTCTGGCCATAGCATGCCTACCATTTTTAGAAAGACCTTTCATTGAGCATCCACAGTGAATATTTGCCTGAGGTTTTGGCTGCATCTGGATCTTTGGTGGTCATTTCATGGGTGTTTGTAGAGAGGACACAAGATCATGTAAAAGTCTACAATCTTTCTGTTGTGACGTGACCTGACTTAAGCCATCCTGTTTCCAAAAGGCTCTCTCTCATGAAGTAGCCTTTTACTGGGTCACGTTGTATGACATCAGTTGCGAGGAGAAGCCAATGGGCCTTTTGATCATCTCTGGTGACAAAGTGACATAAGGAAAAGGGGTGCTGTAGAAATGAGAGCCTGCTAACTTCACCTTCTCCTGTCTCCTTGGGAAGGAGGGTCAGGAAGGAAAAACTTCCTGTATTCTCTTAGGGGCCTGTGAATTAAACTAGCAAAAGCCAGATTAACAGGATAAACCACACCCAGTGTTAACAGTATTTATGTGCACTGGAGTTCAGAGCAAAGGAGTAAAACTCAAAGACTTGAGGGCTTATGTACTCTTATCACAAGGAAAAGAGGATATGGGCTTCAAAGAACAATAAAATATAAGGAAGTGGCTGAGAGATATATATAGAGGAACTCATAGAAGATAAGGGCTGTTTTACTGCAGTCTGTTTATGCAAACTCATCTTGGTGTTGACACCCTGTTTTCCATGATAAGAGTCGCTCTTCTCTGCATCAGGATTGGAGGAGAGGGTAGAGACCTTACTCAAAGGGAACTTTATGCCCTGATGTTAGACAGATAAGATGGGGGCAGAGAACTCTGCCTACATCTGTTGGTTCTCAATTGTCTTTAACTCAAAATAATTCTGATAGTAAAGTGGTATATTTGGTGGTGGCCTACTTTGATCTGCTTCAGAAGGTAAACACATCAAGCCTGGAGCCTGCAATAGCCAGTGTCATTCAGGGCTGGTTTCGTAAGCAGCAAGACAATCATGAAAGGCCTGAGCTTGGTTTAATGATCTGTGGCTGCCTTCCAGGAAAACTTTATTTATGGACACTGAATATGGGTTTCCTATACTTTTCACCTGACAGGAAATAGAATTCTTTTTATTTTCTTTTCAACCATTTGAAAATGTAGAAAGCCATCCTCAACCATTGGACCATACAAGAATAGGTAGACTGTGGCCTGAGGGCAGGAGTTTGGAGAGGATGCTGACCTAGAGAAAGTGAAAGTCACTCAGTTGTGTCCCACTCTTTCCACAGACTAGTCCATGGAATTCTCCAGGCCAGAATAATGGAGTGGGAAGTCTTTCCCTTCATCAGAGCATCTTCCCAACCCGGGGATCGAACCCAGGTCTCCTGTATTGCAGGTAGATTCCTTACCAGCTGAGCCACAAGGGAAGCCCAAGAATACTGGAATGGTTAGCCTATCCCTTCTCCAGTGGATCTTCCTACTCCAGGAATCAAATCGGGTCTCCTGCATTGCAGGCGGATTCTTTACCAACTGAGCTATGAGGGAAGCCCTTGACCTAGAGAAGTGGTTCCCAAACCAGCAGCATCAGCAGCACATGGCAACTAGTCAGAAATGCAAATTTCCAGGCCCCACCTCAGACTTGCTGAAACTCTGAGGTGGGGCTGGGTAATTGTGCTTTATTAATAAAAATCCCTCAAAGGGATTCTGATGCCTATTTGAATTTGAGAACCTCTGATCTAGACCTCTGGTTCCCGACTGCTCAGTCTAATTCCCTCAGGGAGCTTTTGAACCATCTCCCTGCCCAAGCCCAGCCCAGATCAATTAAATCAGAGTCTCTGCAAGTGAGACCCAGTCACCAATATCTTTTATTTTTTTAGTGAAGTATAGTTGATTTACAATTTTGTGTTAATTACTGCAGTATGGCAAAGTGATTCAATTATATATATACATATACATATATATATATATATATATATATATATATGCATTCTTTGTTTATATTTTCCATTACGGTTTATCATTGTTGTTGTTGTTCAGCCACTGAGTTGTGTTTGACTCTTTGTGATGCCATGGACTATAGCACACCAGGCTTCCTCTTCCTTCACCATCTCCTGGAGTTTGCTCAAACTCACGTTTGTTGAGTCAGTAATGTCATCCAACCATCTCATCCTCTACTGTCCCCTTCTCCTCCTGCCCTCAGTCTTTCCTAGCATCAGGGTCTTTTCCAATGGGTTGACTCTTTGGAGGTGGCCAAAGTATTGGAGCTTCAGCTTCAGCATCAGTTCTCCCAATAAATATTCAGGGTTGATTTCCTTTAGGATTGACTGGTTTGATCTCCTTGCTGTCCAAGGGACTCTCAAGGGTCTTCTCCAGCACCACAATTCAGTTCAGTCACTCAGTCGTGTCTGACTCTTTGCAACCCCATGAATTGCAGCACGCCAGGCCTCCCTGTCCACAATTAGAAATCATTAATTCTTTGGCACTCAGCCTTCATTATGGTTTATCCTAGGATACTGAATATAGTTCCTTGGGCTATAGAGTAGGTCCTTGGTATTTATCCATCCAATATATAAAACATCTGCTAAACACAACCTCCCAGTCTATCCCTCTCCCAACCCCCTCCAACTTGGAAAAACACTAGTCTGTTTTCTATACCTGTAATTCTGTTTCTGTTCAGTAGATAAGTTCCTTTGTGTCATATTTTAAATTCTACATATAAGAGATATCATACGGTATTTGTATGTCCATAGCAGCACTATTCACAATAGCCAAGACATGGAAACAACCTAAATGTTCATCAACAGATGAATGGATAAAAAAGAAGTGGTACATATATACAGTGGAATATTACTCAGCCATAAAAAGGAATGAAATAATGCCATTTGCAGCAACATGGATGCAAATAGAGATTATCTTACTTGTGAAGTAAGTCAGAAAGAGAAAGACAAATACAATATAACTTATATGTGAAATCTAAAATAAGGCACAAATGAATTTATTCACAAAACAGAATCACAATGTGATTTCCATGGGCAGACAAGGTGATTCATGCTTTCATTGTTGAATTAAAGACACTGAAGTTCAGAGAGTTTGACTTGCCTGAGATACACAAGAAACAGGCATGGTGTAGTCCACTTACACTTTTTTAGATGTGTGAGCATTAAAATAGAATATTTGGTAATGGGATGTATTTGCCCGCAGCTTCAGGGATCCTATTGTCTTTTATTAGTTGCACTGATTAATTTAAAAACACATCTGAAAACATGCCATCAATAAAATTAAAACTGGTTTTAGAAACTATAATTGGAAGAAATAAGGTGCAGAGGCATAGGGCAGGCCCATGTGCAAGTATTTTGGGGCGGAGGCCAGACCTCTGAGATTCAGAGAGAGGGCAAGCTCTGAGCACTTCTGAAGGTCATTTGGAGCTACCTGTCACTGTTTCTGAGCCACTGTTTCCTAGTCCATATCTGGAATGCACAAGTAAGTTACAGTCTGGAATGTCATCAATGATAGTGAGAAACCAACATTTGCACACTTGTGATGAGTTTGTTTTGTTTTGTTTTACTTTTAAGGACTCCTCTGCCTTGGATGTTTTGAAAGGCAACTTTTTATTAAACTGAAGTATGGTTGATTTACAATGCTGTGTTAAGTTTAGGTAGACAACAAAGTAATTCAGATTTATTTTTTTCAGAGTATTTTCCATTATAGGTTATTACAAGATACTGAATATTGTTCCCTGTGTTATATAGTAAATCCTTGTTGCTTATCTATTTTATATGTAGTAGTGTGTATCTGTTAATTCCATAGTCCTAACTTATCCCTCCCTTCTCTTTCCCCTTAGGTAACCATAAGTTTGTTTTCTATGTCTGTGACTCTCCTGTTTTGTCTAAAGGTTCATTTGTCTTATTTTTTAGATTCCACATGTAAGTCATATGGTATACTATTTGTCTCTGTCTGGCTTAATCTCTGGAGAAAGAAATGGCAACCCATTCCAGTATTCTTGCCTGGGAAATCCCATGGACAGAGAAGCCTGGAAGGCTACAGTCCATGGGGTCTCAAGAGTTGGACATGACTTAGCAACTAAACCACCACCAGTTTATCTATTAAAAAAATAATAATTTCTTGGTCTATCCATGTTGCTCCATATGGCATTGTTTCATTATTTTTTATGGCTGAGTAATATTCTATTGTATACAGGTACCACATCTTCTTTATCTATGTTGGGGGGAATTAGATTGCTTCCATGTCTTAGCTGTGGTAAATAGTGTGGCACCCCACTCAAGTACTCTTGCCTGGAAAATCCCATGGATGGAGGAGCCTGGAAGGCTGCAGTCCATGGGGTCGCTAAGAGTCAGGCATGACTGAGCAACTTCACTTTCACTTTTCACTTTCATGCATTGGAGAAGGAAATGGCAACCCACTCCAGTGTTCTTGCCTGGAGAATCCCAGGGACGGGGGAGCCTGGTGGGCTGCCGTCTATATGCTCGCACAGAGTCAGACACGACTGAAGCGAGTTAGCATGCATGCATGCATGAACACTGGGGTACATGTATATTTTCAAATTAGAGTTTTCATCTTTTCTGGATATATGCCCAGGGATGGGATTGCTGGATCATACTGTAGCTCTATTTTTACTTTTTTTTTTTTTTAAAGAAACCTGTTTTCCATAGTGGCCACACTAATTTATATTCCTACCAATAATGTCAGAGTAATCTAAAGGGAATTTTCAATTGATGCATCCTTTGTTCTGATTTTCTCAGCAAAGGCTTCAGCATACCTGCACATTCCACAGAAGGAAGAACACAGGCTATGTACCCAAATTAGGGATGGAGAAAGTGAGGCACGGTAGAAACCAAGTCATATGATGTTTACAAGTGGAGTTACACAAGTGACCATTCAGTGTTTTCATTGTTTCAATAGTCATGTCATCATAATACAAGACATGATTTGTTGGTGTTTATTACATGCTGCATTCTCATAGTTCTCTGATTAAGAGCATGTTCTCAGGGGCTAGTCAGCCTAAGTGCATCAACAAGGATCTCTGCCTTCTTAGCTTTGTGACCTTGGCAAGACACTTCTCTTCTCTGTGCCTCAGTTTTCTCTCAGAAAGTGGGGATAGTAACATAAGTGCCTATACTCCTAGGGGCAAAGGATAATTCAGCAGGCTTACAAGTACATGGCATTACCATCTGAGCCACCAGGGAAGTCCAGTGAGTACTTGAAGTGAAGTCACTCAGTCGTGTCCGACTCTTTGCGACCCCATGGACTGTAGCCTACCAGGCTCCTCTGTCCATGGGATTTTCGAGGCAAGAACACTGGAGTGGGTTGCCATTTCCTTCTCCAGGGGATCTTCCCGACCCAGGGATTGAACCTGGGTCTCCCGCATTGTAGGCAGACTCTTTACCGTCTGAGCCACCAGGGAAGCCCTTGTGTGTGTGTATGTAACTGATTCTCTTTCCTGTACACCTGAAAATAACACTCAGATTGTCACACTGAGTGAAGGTGAAAGTGAAAGTTACTCAGTCGTGTCCAACTCTTTGCGACCCCATGGACTATACAGTCCATGGAATTCTCCAGGCAAGAATACTGGAGTGGGTAGCCTTTCCCTTCTCCAAGGGATCTTCCCATCTCAGGGGTCGAACCCAGGGCTCCTGCATTGGGGGTGGATTCTTTACCAGCTGAGCCACCAGGGAAGCCCTTGTGAGTACTTAGTAAAAGTTAAATAACATTAACTGTAAACAAATCACTTCATTCAAACACAACAACTTTGAGGGAGAATAAGCAGATGGGCCATATTCAGTTACTAAGTGTCAGAGTTGATATTTGGACTGAGGCTGTTTCCAGCATCAGTGCTCCTAGCCAGTGTGCTATACTGTGTTGAATGGGATTAATAAGCCAAGTATTTATAGGCAGTGGTTTTTTCCATGTGTAGCATAAGCTTTTTGGCTTTGTTCACATATCCCTGGACCTTCTTTCTTTGTGGACAATGGATATTACACTGCCTCCAGACTTCCTCCTCCCATAGGAGACTGAGGCAGAGGGGTGGCCCCTTCTCCCCACAGCTCCCCGTGACAGCCTTCTGTCATCTCAGTCAATGGTGACTTCATTTTTCTAGTTGTATCAGCAAAGAAGTTGGAAGTCATCCTAGTCTCCTCTATCTGACACATTCACTCTGCAAATCACATTGGCTCGACCTTCACAATCACCATCAAGAGTCTAGCCAGGTCTTCCCCCCTCCACTGCCATACCCATCAAGTTCACCACCATCTCTTACCTCGTTGACCACAAGAGCATCCTCAAGGACTTTGCTTCTGCCAACAGGCTACCATCCTCTCATCAGTCACATTGAATGCTACAAAGTCAGCAGGCTGTCATCACTTCTTGGCTCCAAACCATCCAAGCCTCCCCATCTTTCTCCAAAGGAGACCCACAGCTCTTCCTATGATCTGCTGCTGTGTCGCTTCAGTCATGTCTGACTCTGTGCAACCCCATAGACGGCAGGCCACCAGGCTCCCCCGTCCCTGGGATTCTCCAGGCAAGAACACTGGAGTGGGTTGCCATTTCCTCTGCCAATGCATGAAAGTGAAAACTGAAAGTGAAGTCACTCAGTTGTGTCTGACTCTGATCTACTAGACCCAAAATGACCCACAAACACTACTCTCCCAACACACTTACACATACTCACTCAGACACATTCCTAAAGCCCTAGTTCCTACTGTAGTGGGAAGGGGGACCCCTTTCAGACCCCAAGAGTGGGCTCTTGTCTAACACTCAGAAACAGATTATCTGAGGAGACACATGTGCTGACAAAGAAAGAGACATTACTGGGAAGGGGCACCCAGGTGGAGAGCAGCAGGATAAGGGAAACCATGAGGACTGCTCTGCCACATGGCCCAAAGTCTTGGATTTTATGGTGATAGGGTCAGTTTCTGACTGTCTCTGGACAATCATTCTGACTCAGGTTCCTTCCTGGTGGTGCGCACGTTGCTCAGCCAAGATGGATGCGAGCAAAGAGGCTTCTAGGAGGTGGTAGGACACATGGCGTCTCCTTTTGACCTTTCCTGAACTCTTCCAGTTGGTGGTGGCTTATTAGTACTATGTTCCTTACCAGGACCTCCTGCTGTAAAATAACTCACACAAATGGTTACTATGGAGCCTGAGCAGGCTGGACAATTTCAGTCCATGTTTCCCGGAACACTACTGCTTTCCCCCTTACCCACTCCAGCCACCACAGGCTCCTTGGCTTGGCTTTGCCCTGGCCTCAGAGCTTCTGCACTCAATGTTCCCTCTGCCTGGACAACTCTGCCCCATCCATAGTCATAGCTGAAAGTATTTCTTCCTTTCACTTCCTTAGAACTCTTCTCAAATATCACCCTGTAACATATCAACTTTCCTACACCACCCAACCAGCACTCCCTATCCGCCTTTCCCCATCACCATCAGAGCCACTTTACATTTATTTGTTGATTGATCTCTGTCTCCCTCCACTAGAAGATATGCTCATGAGGGCAGCTTTCAGCCTGTCTGCACCTTTCTGCCTGCCCGTCCACCACTTGGAACAATGTCCGACACACAGTAGGCACTCAATAAATACTTGTTGAGTGGTTGTTTGGCCGTTTGAGCATAAGAAAGGTGTACCAGTGCATGTTTGTTAGCATAAGGTTGATGTGTGCCAACCTCAGCCTCTTTTTCTTATAGGAGGTCCTTGTCTTTACACTTGAGAATTCTGGATGCCCTGAGAGTAATAAAAATCAATTCATAGAGTGCTACAGATACTATATGTTGCTAATGAAATCAATGGTTAAAGCATTGATTGTTAACTTTAACATGGTTAAAGTACAGGTTGACTTTGAATAAGAAAAAAAATGCTTCGTGGACTGCATTCCTAACTATGGAAATGAATCACAGGAATGCATTCCATTGAGAAAGCCATTGGGGAATTCTGAATAGAGAAGGGAAACCTCATTCACAGTTCTAAAGAAATAGCCATTAAATCTACCTACATCCTGCCCTTCATAGCACAACAGCAACATCTTTTTCCATGAGAGATCTCCCACCAGTAGACATATATATGGGTTTTCCCGTAACTTCAAATGTTCAGATGAATACTGTCTAAATTTAGAGAACCATTGACGGTAAATACAAATCATGGAAGTGCTTCCTCCATTTGATTTCAAATGTGATGGTAAACTCCTAGCTTATCTTAAAGGCAGTATGACAGGTGGATCTGGACCAGGGTGGCAGCATTGTGCCAGGAAGAGCACAGGTTTTGGCATCAGAGAGGTGTGTTCCAAATTCCCATATACAACAGTAAACTGGCTTCATCATCAAGAGGGTCTGATGCATCACTGGTCCATGACAGATGAGGGATCCTTTCATTTCCTCCCCTTTCCCTCAGCATAAATACTCATGACATAGCTTGTATCCACTTTTTAATTTAAGATTTAAAGACCTCTTGAGTGTTAAATCACTTCAGTCGTGTCCAACTCTTTTCGACCCCATGGACGGTAGCCTGCGAGGTTCCTCTGTCCATGGGATTCTCCAGGCAAGAATGCTGGAGTGGATTGCCATGCCCTCCTTTAGGGGATCTTCCTGACCCAGGGATCAAACCTGTGTCTCTTATGTCTTCTGAATTGGCCACTAGTGCCACCTGGGAAGGCTGTAAGACCTCTTAGTGTGTGGTCTATCAGCAGGTTTTCAGTTCAGTTCAGTTCAGTCACTCAGTTGTGTCCAACTCTTTGCGACCCCATGAATCACAGCAGGCCAGGCCTCCCTGTCCATCACCAACTCCCGGAGTTCACCCAGACTCACGTCCATCGAGTCAGTGATGCCATCTAGCCATCGCATCCTCTGTTGTCCCCTTCTCCTCTTGCTCCCAATCCCTCCCAGCATCAGAGTCTTTTCCAATGAGACAACTCTTCGCATGAGGTGGCCAAAGTACTGGAGTTTCAGCCTTAGCATCATTCCTTCCAAAGAAATCCCAGGGCTGATCTCCTTCAGAATGGACTGGTTGGATCTCCTTGCAGTCCAAGGGACTCTCAAGAGTCTTCTCCAACACCACAGTTCAAAAGCATCAATTCTTCAGCACTCAGCCTCCTTCACAGTCCAACACTCACATCTATACATGCCCACAGGAAAAACTATAGCCTTGACTAGACAGACCTTTGTTGGCAAAGTAATGTCTCTGCTTTTGAATATGCTATCTAGGTTGGTCATAACTTTCCTTCCAAAGAGTAAGCGTCTTTTAATTTCATGGCTGCAGTCACCATCTGCAGTGATTTTGGAGCCCAAAAATATAAAGTCTGACACTGTTTCCACTGTTTCCCCATCTATTTCCCATGAAGTGATGGGACCAGATGCCATGATCTTCGTTTATTGAATGTTGAGCTTTAAGCCAACTTTTTCACTCTCCACTTTCACTTTCATCAAGAGGCTCTTTAGTTCCTCTTCACTTTCTGCCATAAGGGTGGTGTCATCTGCATATCTGAGGTTATTGATATTTCTCCCAGCAATCTTGATTCCAGCTTGTGCTTCTTCCAGTCCAGCGTTTCTCATGATGTACTTTGCATATAAGTTAAATAAGCAGGGTGACAATATACAGCCTTGACTTACTCCTTTTCCTATTTGGAACCAGTCTGTTGTTCCAGTTCTAACTGTTGCTTCCTGACCTGCATACAGATTTCTCAAGAGGCAGGTCAGGTGGTCTGGTATTCCCATCTCTTGAAGAATTTTCCACAGTTTATTGTGATCCACACAGTCAAAGGCTTTGGCATAGTCAATAAAGCAGAAATAGATGTTTTTCTGGAACTCTTTTGCTTTTTCCATGATCCAGTGGATGTTGGCAATTTGATCTCTGGTTCCTCTGCCTTTTCTAAAACCAGCTGGAACATCAGGAAGTTCATGGTTCACGTATTGCTGAAGCCTGGCTTGGAGAATTTTGAGCATTACTTTACTAGCGTGTGAGATGAGTGCAATTGTGCGGTAGTTTGAGCATTCTTTGGCATTGCCTTTCTTTGGGATTGGAATGAAAACCGACCTTTTCCAATCCTGTGGCCACTGCTGAGATTTCCAGATTTTCTGGCATATTGAGTGCAGCACTTTCACAGCATCATCTTTCAGAATTTGAAATAACTCAACTGCAATTCCATCACCTCCACTAGCTTTGCTTGTAGTGATGCTTTCTAAGGCCCACTTGACTTCACATTCCAGGATGTCTGGCTCTAGGTGAGTGATCACACCATCGTGATTATCTGAGTTGTGAATTTTAAATTCCTTTAATTAGGTTAGATTAATTTGCCAGGTTGAAGAGAAGTGTCACCAGTAGGTTGGTTTCTAAAAGATGCCCATAAGAAAATGATCTTTTCCCCTCATAGAGACAGTTCAGGAAAAATATCAGTAAGTCTTTTTGATACAACATAGATAATACTCCAAACAGGAGTATAGCTATCTTGTTCATTATATTATGTTATTTAAGTCACTCCCATTAAAATGATTTCAAATAACAACACTGTTTACAAAATAGGCAATATAAGTCCTTCTTTTTGTAAATTAATAAGTTAAAGGAGAAATATAATGAAGCCCCATTTGAATGCAGTTTCTTGAACATTTAGAGCTCTTTAATAAATATGGAGAAAGCTAAGGCACTGATACTCAATTTTTTTTTTCTTGCTACAGCTCAATATATTTATCCTGCATCAGAGGATGAGTATAGGAAAGGCTATCTCAGTACGTGTGACTTTTCATAAGTGGTTTCCAGCAGAGGAAAACCTCGTGATAAGCTGTCTAGTTATAAAGAAATAAGGGTAAATATTATTTCCTTGGCTATTAAAATAGAGTAAAAAGATACCCTGATCTGTGTCTAGCAAAGGAAAGAGATATGTAAACCATGATTCTTAAGTAGTTTTCATCTTTACCATCATCTTGAAGCCAGTGTTGATATTATATGTGAAGTGGGAGAGGGCTTTCATCAGTCAGAAAACAATACAGCAATTTTAGCCATCTTTCTGTACATCTGAGAAGTGCCAATCTAAAGGATAATGCATTGTCTTTGTACAAGCAAGGAGCGCAAATCCTGCTCAAAGCTTCTTTTGATTAAAATTTCTATTCGCCTTCTCTCCATGTGATTATCGATAAACCAGCCTGATTTGCCTGCTTCTAACATATGCAAACTGAGATCTGATTCACAAACTTAATTTTTTTTTAATCTCTAAGGTTAATTTAAGAATCAGCCTCTGGCATTAAGATGTTAAAGGTTTGAGAGATTAATCCTTTTCATATATGAGACAAGTAAGAAATCATTTTCATGTATAAGAAAAATAGCAGATAAAAGAATAAGGAATAAAATGGTAATAATAGGAAGAACAGTAGGCAGATATTCCTAGCCATACTTAAGCCCACAAAAAAAAACCAAAAAGGATTTAAATTGAGTGATGCCAATTAGGAGTAAGAAGAAAATGTGGGTTTTAATTAGCCTAATGAATTATTTAGGCATCTGAGTTATAGAATCTTCATTCCTGGAGCTCAAGAAGAATGTTAGTTGAAAACAGTTTAGATTAGGGCTAATATATATGATTCTTGCTACATGTGGCAAATCAGTCATAAACTCTGAGCACATTAAATCTGTGGTGGGAGAAAGAGGAAATGGCAATCAGATCTTATGTGCATCATATGATGACATTGCACCTGGGGTTCAGAATTGGCCAGAGGGTGCGTAACTTCTCTAAAGCTTTACTCTGACTCTGGTCAATTACGGGCTGCTGCTGCTGCTAAGTCACTTCAGTTGTGTCTGACTCTGTGCGACCCCATAGACGGCAGCCCACCAGGCTCCACCATCCCTGGGATTCTCCAGGCAAGAACACTGGAGTGGGTTGCCATTTCCTTCTCCAATGCATGAAAGTGAAAAGTGAAAGTGAAGACGCTCAGTCATGCCTGACTCTTAGTGACCCCATGGACTTCAGCCTACCAGGCTCCTCCATCCATGGGATTTTCCAGGCAAGAGTACTGGAGTGGATTTCCATTGCCTTCTCCCCAACTATGGGCTAGATAATCATAAAATATTGTTAGTTTACAAGAAGTGAATTTGAGGACAAGAAATTGAGTTAATAACCAGTGAGTATCTTTTTGTTTATTTTTAATTAGTTTTAATTTTTATTAAAGTAAGACATGTTCAAAGTATAAATATATTAAAGACTTTAAGTGAAAAACAGCAATTCCTACCCCATCCCACTCCTTTCTAGGAGTAATCACTTTCAATTTGTAAATTTCCTTGGTATGTACTTTCACATTTTCCATTATGTACTTTTACTATTTCTTGGTTTATGAATTTTAGACATTAACATCCTACATACATCAAAAGTGAATTACCTCTCATATATCCCCACCCCAGTCCCTCCTAATATAATCATTTTGGTTAGGGATTTGTGTTCATCTAGTAACACAAATTCCAAAACATTGGCTCAAACAAATTCACAGTTTATTTTTCTCACAGAATATGAAGTTCAGGGCTCATTAGGAGACTCCCAAGATGCAATCAGCAATCCAAGATCCTTCTATCTTTCCTGTTTTCCATGTTTCCCATCTATTGCATCCTCATGTTTACAGAATGGTCCCCCTATGTCAAGCATTGCAGTCCTACTCCTGGTGAGGAAGTCTTGGAAGGGCAAAGGGCATACAGTGTGTGTTTCCTTTAAGGAATTTTCCTAGACGTCTTACACAGCCGCTTCTATTAAAATTCCATAGGCCCTAAAAGTTTCACATGACCACTCACACCTGCAAGGGAGGCTGGGAAATGTTCTTCAGCTGAACACATTTCTGGCCCCAAATACACTGAACTTCTGTTGGAAAGAAACAAGAAGATGAATATTGGATTGATTACCAGTAGTCCCTGCCACATGTAATGCTGTGCTTCCTTTTTTGAGCATTCTTTCGTTTATCCTAGAGTTAATAATGGCCTCACCTTTAGCTTACATTTATAGATACCTGTTGATCTTCAATGTGATCTATCAGTGTCATTTTCTTCCCTGGTAACCTACCTCCAAGAGTCTTCCATCCTCCTAGTACAGTTTATTTACTTATCTATTTTTAAATGTTTTCTTTGGCTCTACCAGGTCTTCCCAGGTGGTTCAGTGGTAAAGAATCTGCCTTCCAGGTTTGATCCCTGGGTTGGGAACATTCCCTGGAGGGGGAAATGGCTACCCACTCCAGTATTCTTGCCTGGAGAATCCCATAAACGGAAGCTTGGAGGGCTACGGTCCATGGGGTCATAAAGATTCGGACACAACTTTTAAACTGACCACCACCCCCCCCCCATACACACACACACTCCAGTCTTAGTTGCAGCACAATTCCGAGAACATTTTCATTGACTAATTGATCCTATCCTCTGTACTAGTTGTTAGAAGGGATATACAACAGGATCTTCATCTTTGTTGCAGCATGCAGGATCTTTACTTGTGGCAAGTGAACTCTTGGTTGCAACATGTAAGATCTAGTTCCTTTACTAGAAATAGAACCTGGGCCCCTGCATTGGGAGTGCTGAGTCTTAGCCACGGGGTCACCAGCCACCAGGGAAGTCCCCTCCTGGTACAGTTTAGCGCTGGGCTTTTCTAAGACTGCTGCATCTATCCTCCTAGACTTTATTGTCTTTGTGTTGGTTTCTGTCTTCTGAGTCCCATTGTCTTATTTTTCTTGGCTATTTCCCTCCTTGTGTGAAAATGTATCTTGGAGTAGATTCCAATGAAAGAATACATGGGATGCAAAAATGTTGAGTCTTTCTATGAAAATAATTGCATTCTATCCTGACATTTGATGAATAGTATAACTTGGTATACAATCATCAGTTGCAAATCATTTTATTACAGAATTGTATAGCTCTTACTTTCTACTGTTGCAGTTGATACATGTATAATAAATGTATTAGAAAATTTAATTATTTAGAAAGAAAAGGGCCTTCTATATTAGTGGTTTTATTTATTTTTAAAATTAATTAATTTATTTTAATTGGAGGCTAATTATTTTAGGATATTGTAGTGGTTTTTGCCAAACATTGACATGAATCAGCCATGGGTGTACATGTGTTCCCCATCTTGGACCCCACTCCCACCTCCCTCCCCATCCCATCCCTCAGGGTCATCCCACTTCTCCGGCCCTGAGCACCCTGTCTCATGCATCAAACCTGGACTTTAAAATTATTATTATTATTACTATTATTAGCAACAATTCCAAGAACATTTTTTATTGACTAATTGATCCTATCCTCTG
The DNA here is from genome assembly GCF_029378745.1 of Bos indicus. Taxonomy (NCBI): domain Eukaryota; kingdom Metazoa; phylum Chordata; class Mammalia; order Artiodactyla; family Bovidae; genus Bos; species Bos indicus. The sequence continues at coordinate 140,321,964 of NC_091789.1, forward strand.
TACTAGTTGTTAGAAGGGATATACAACAGTCCCTTGGCTAGGCTATAGTACAGTTATTCAGTGAAACAAATCTAGGTGTTGCTATGAAGGTATTTTGTAGACTTAGGTAACATGTATAATTGGTTGACTTTAAGTAAAGGAGATTATCTTTGATAGTGTTGCTGGGCTTCGTCCAATCAGTTGAAGGCTGTAAGAGCAAAACTGAGGTTTCTCCGAGGAAGAAGAAATTTTGCCTGAAAACTGTAAATTCAGCTCCTGTCCACGTGCCCTATGAATGTCAGACTTACCAGTACTCAATCATGTAAGTCTAGTACTTGTAATACATTTTAATATATATGTTAAATATCCCATTGGTTCTGATTCACTGGAGAACTCAGACTGATTAGGACCTCAATGACCTCAGTAACTAGAAAAGGGGTTAATAAGACAAGTCAAAAATACTCTATTACAATAATTTTTCTCTTACAAATTTTAATGTAAGATTATAGTTTAAAAAAAAGTAGATGATTGAGAAATTGAAGAATTACTCTTGAGAAGATATTATGATGTTGACATGAGGCAAAAGGTTGAGTTGGGAGTGTAGAGAATTTTTGACAGTGGGAGGATTACACAAAAACCATTGCTACATTCATACATAAATCTTTATCAGATCACTAAGAGGAAGATAATGACAGATCAGTCTTATTTAATCACCAAAAACTAAACAGTGTCAAAATAGTTCACCTCTAACAGCATAGAATTATTAAATGGTAAGTTATACTTAAAATTTTAAGATAACATGGATTGCTTTAACTCGTTAATTTTCAAGTGATGAAATATCAAAAGCTCAATTTATTCAAAAGCTTGACTGGTGACTATCTGAAAGTCTGCCCTTTAGGATACATTCTCCTAAAAATTTCCTCATGGTGTCTTATTCTGTTCTGTATCCACAGATTTCTCCCTTTCTTTTCAGCCTGTCATCCAAATTCATGCTGTAAGCAATAGTTGCAAAAAACTTTCCCGTATATGTTTTCATTTGTCTTAGTCCATTTGAACTGCTGTAAGAAAGTACCATAGAGTTTGTGGTTTCTAAACAACAGAAATATATTTCTCACAGTTCTAGAGGCGAGGGGTTCCAAGTTCAATGTTCTGACAGATTCTGGTGTCAAAGAAGCCTACTTCCTGCTCCAGATGGCCGCTGTCTTCTGTGTCCTCACATGGTGGAAGGGTCAAGAGACCTCTCTGGGATCTTTTTAATAAGGGCACAAATCCCATGCTTGAGGGTTCCTCTAAGGTTAGGATTTCAACATATGACTTTGTAGAAGGACATGAATATTCAGTCCATAATTTGCCCAACTGTCCTGAAAACCCCTGAGCTCAAAGATGTCATCTGGTTTACCTGACACCTATCAGCCAGTTCTGTGGCCACATGCTTTGTCGCTCAGTCATGTCCAACTCTTTGCAACCCCATAACTGTAGCCCACCAGGCTCCTCTGCCCATGGGATTCTCCAGGCACGAATACTGGAGTGGGTTGCCATTTCCTTCTCCAGGGGATCTTCCCAATCCAGGAATCAAACCGGAGTCTCCTGCATTGCAAACAGATTATTTACCGTTTGAGCCACCAGGGAGGTCAACTCCAAGAATGGATTCCAAATTGTATTTGTAACCCATGCTTTCCTGTAAGAAAGCCTTCTTCAGCAATCAGTGCAAAGAAATAGAGGAAAACAACAGAATGGGAAAGACTAGAGATCTCTTCAAGAAAATTAGAGATACCAAGGGAACATTTCATGCAAAGATGGGCACAATAAAGGACAGAAATGGTATGGACCTAACAGAAGCAGAAGATATTCAGAAGAGGTGACAAGAATACAGAGAAGAACTGTACAAAAAAGATCTTCATGACCAAGATAATCATGATGGTGTGATCACTCACCTAGAGCCAGACATCCTGGAATGTGAAGTCAAGTGGGCCTTAGAAAGCATCACTATGAACAAAGCTAGTGGAGGTGATGGAATTCCAGTGGAGCTATTTCAAATCCTGAAAGATGATGTTGTGAAAGTGCTGCACTCAATATGCCAGCAAATTTGGAAAACTCAGCAGTGGCCACAGGACTGGAAAAGGTCCGTTTTCATTCCAATCCCAAAGAAAGGCAATGCCAAAGAATGCTCAAACTACCACACAATTGCACTCATCTCACACGCTAGTAAAGTAATGCTCAAAATTCTCCAAGCCAGGCTTCAGCAATATGTGAACCGTGAACTTCCAGATGTTCCAGCTGGTTTTAGAAAAGGCAGAGGAACCAGAGATCAAATTGCCAACATCCACTGGATCATGGAAAAAGCAAAAGAGTTCCAGAAAAACATCTATTTCTGCTTTATTGACTATGCCAAAGCCTTTGACTGTGTGGATCACAATAAACTGTGGAAAATTCTTCAAGAGATGGGAATACCAGACCACCTGACCTTCCTCTTGAGAAATCTGTATGCAGGTCAGGAAGCAACAGTTAGAACTGGACATAGAACAACAGACTGGTTCCAAATAGGAAAAGGAGTACGTCAAGGCTGTATATTGTCACCCTGCTTATTTAACTTATATGCAGAGTACGTCATGAGAAACGCTGGACTGGAAGAAGCACAAGCTGGAATCAAGATTGCCAGGAGAAATATTAATAACCTCAGATATGCAGATGATACCACCCTTATGGCAGAAAGTGAAGAGGAACTAAAGAGCCTCTTGATGAAAGTGAAAGTGGAGAGTGAGAAAGTTGGCTTAAAGCTCAACATTCAGAAAACTAAGATCATGGCATCTGGTCCCATCACTTCATGGGAAATAGATGGGAAAACAGTGGAAACAGTGTCAGACTTTATATTTTTGGGCTCGAAAATCACTGCAGATGGTGATTGCAGCCATGAAATTAAAAGATGCTTACTCCTTGGAAAGAAAGTTATGACCAGCCTAGATGGGTTTGGATATTCAAAAGCAGAGACATTACTTTGCCAACAAAGGTCCATGTAGTCAAGGCTATGGTTTTTCCAGTGGTCATGTATGGATGTGAGAGTTGGACTGTGAAGAAAGCTGAGTGCCGAAGAATTGATGCTTTTGAACTGTGGTGTTGGAGAAGACTCTTGAGAGTCCCTTGGACTGCAAGGAGATCCAACCAGTCCATTCTGAAGGAGATCAGCCCTGGATGTTCTTTGGAAGGAATGATGCTGAAGCTGAAACTCCAGTACTTTGGCCACCTGATGCGAAGAGTTGACTCATTGGAAAAGACTCTGATGCTGGGAGGGATTGGGGGCAGAAGGAGAAGGGGATGACAGAGGATGAAATGGCTGGATGGCATCACTGACTCGATGAACGTGAGTCTGAGGGAACTCCAGGAGTTGGTGATGGACAGGGAGGCCTGGCGTGCTGCGATTCATGGGGTCACAGAGTTGGACACGACTGAGGGACTGAACTGAACTGAACCCATGCATGTGGTATGTCACGGTGCTCTGGTTAATCAAGTGACAGAAACTAACTTAATGAATGCTTGTACCCAGTGAGTAGCAACTTGTTTCTTTTTTATGACATCCTAGAAGACCTATAGGTGGGGTTTTCGTTTCTTATTTTTAATTTCTTTTTCTAAGTAGGGACTCGTGTCACTGTCCATGTAAATCACCTTCACTAATCACCTCAACCTTTTCATGGCCACCATAAGTATACAACTGGATTTCTGGAACTTCTGAGGGAGAATAAAATCTTTCCATAGGCCCTCAGGACTGTGCCCTTGCATCAGGCATTTCCCAGGTGACTGAATTAGACACCTTCAGCTAGGTTTTCATTGACTTCTGATGTGTCCTGATACATATTTCAATAAACTAGAGGAAGTTACTAATAGTCGACCATTTTTTACATACACATATTCCCATATCCTTTGACCTAACAGAACACTGAAAGAGGTGGCACCATTACCGCTAATTGTCCTCTCGGGTGTCACCCCAATGTCCATCCATGTCTAGTAGGGCCTGTCCAGGATCACTGGCCCAGGAATTCATGTTGTGTTTGCTGTAGAGGTCTGTTTATATGACCAAACCTGCACTAAACTACACAGGATTACCACCTCAGCTGCTGTCTTAAGAAAGATCTGCTAAGACTACCTCATCCCTTCAGCTGATGTTTGCAAATGCTGTTAATCACAGACCAAGAACAGAACATCCGAACCTTTAGTGAAGTGTGTTTCTTTCTTTGCTTCAATTTACTTGCTTATGCTGTTTCCAATAAGTGGATCTTATGCTCACTTAATGGATGACCCCTAAAGTGCCGTTTATTGGATTTGAAATGTTGAAGAAGTCTGTTTATTGGTAAATGAAAAAGTAGACTTCATTTATTTACATTGTTCCCTTTTCTTAAGAGTTTTAGGGATGATTTCTGGAGATAACATATTTTATAACACAAAGCAGGGTAGGGACTTCCCTGGTGGTCCAGTGGTTAAGCTCTGCGCTTCTAATGCCTGGGGTACAGGCTTGATCCCTGGTCGGGGAACTAAGATCTCTCATGCTGTGCCACGTGGGCAAAACATAAAAAAGAAATTTAAAAAAAAAAACTTTTTTAAAAAAGCAAAGTAATTCTCACTTCAAACACTTAAGTTTAATTCCTGTAGCAATTGGTCCTGATCAGACCTTTGGTTTTTTAACTTTGCTTCAACGATCCTGTCTGTTCTTATATTTTGGTGCAGATGAAATGGTGCATATTTGTAAAGTGCCTGGCAACATGCTTGGCTCATAGTAGATACTTACAAGGAGTGTTTGTTAAAAACACCCCTGTAGGCATTCCTGTCCTTCTGCATAATGAGAAGATGGAAGAGAGAACTAGCAACCCATCATGGTATCTCTTACTGGTGGAAGTGCCCTTTTTTTTGGTTTTTAATTGCTTTACAGTGTTATCTTGGTTTCTGCCATGCATCACCATGAATCAGCCATCAGATCAGATCAGATCAGTCACTCAGTCGTGTCTGACTCTTTGCGACCCCATGAATCGCATCAGCCAGGCCTCCCGGTCCATCACCAACTCCCGGAGTTCACTGAGACTCACGTCCATTGAGTCAGTGATGCCATCCAGCCATCTCATCCTCCGTCGTCCCCTTCTCCTCCTGCCCCCAAATTCCTCCCAGCATCAGAGTCTTTTCCAATGAGTCAACTCTTCACATGAGGTGGCCAAAGTACTGGAGTTTCAGCTTTAACATCATTCCTTCCAAAGAAATCCTAGGGCTGATGTCCTTCAGAATCAGCCATAGGTATACATATGTCCCATCCCTCTTGAACCTCCTTCCCCGCTCCCATCCCATCCGACCCCACTAGGTTGTCACAGAGCACTGGGTTGAGTTCCCTGTGTTATACAGCAACTTCCCATCAGCTGTCTGTTTCACATATGTTCATGTATATACTTCAGTGCTACTCTTGCAATTCCTCACCCCACCCCCCACCGCTGTGTCCCTAAGTCGGTTCTCTGTGTCTGAGTCTCTGTTGAAACTGCCCTTTCATATACCTCCCAGATATTATCGAACACATTTCTCCCAGAGACCTTGTCATCTAGAGCTGATGTTTTTTATGTAGATGCAGAACTGTGTGATGGCTTCATATAAAAATGTAGAAAATAGACTGTCTCACAAATATGTCCATGAAGCTAAGATTCTGTTTTAGGAGGCTCATCTCTTCTCTTGCACTCTGACTTTGGTTGGACATGGGAGTATTAGAATAAAGATGGTATTATGGGGACTTCCCTGGTGGTCCAGTGGTTAGGACTCAGTGCTTTCACTGCCATGGCCGCAAGTTCAATCCCTGGAGAGGGAGCAAGGTACCGCAAGCCACATGGTATGACCAAAAAATAAATTAAAATGGTATTATGCTTATTGTTTTCATAAGTGCAGGACAGATTTTGAATTATGGTAAAAATAAAAGGTAACTGTAATAGTTTAATTTGTCAAGAGATTCTTTTCCCTTTAGTAATGTGGCAGTGGCTGCAGTCCCGTTGATGTCCATAGCTCAGGAAAGCGTTTCATTCCCTTTCCACACACGTTTTGTTTGTTGACTTCCTCCTGTGCCGTTGGTGCATGGGTACAGTGAAAGTATCTGGGGTTACAAAGATGAATAGGACATCACTCTTGCTCCTGAGAGTTTTCTAGTCTCCTAGAAGAGACAGACTGAAGAAGATGTGATTACAGTGCCACATGGAAGTAAAACAGCAGAGATGTAGCATGGTTTGCTCAAGCTGGTGCTTACCGTCTCCTGGCTCAGTGTACCTCCTCTAACCTCTGTGTTTAGGGTCCTTACTGCAGAAAAGGAGGGAATATTTACACTACAAAATTTGGCAAAGGATTCAGACAAGGTGAAAAGTGGTGCTGTCCCATAGAGTAAAAATGCAGCATAATTATAAACTCTAATTTGTGAAAATATAGGCTGCTGCTGCTGCTGCTAAGTCACTTCAGTCATGTCCGACTCTGTGCGACCCCATAGACGGCAGCCCACCAGGCTCCCCCGTTCCTGGGATTCTCCAGGCAAGAACACCGGAGTGGGCTGCCATTTCCTTCTCCAATGCATGAAAGTGAAAAGTGAAAGTGAAGTCGCTCAGTCGTATCCGACCCTCAGCGACCCCATGGACTGCAGCCTTCCAGGCTCCTCCATCCATGGGATTTTCCCCTTTCAAAGCTAAAGTTTAGATCATGACATATGTGCACCATGACTTACTTTAGGATTTTAAAGAAAAAAAATATCTGGGTGTAAGCCTGTTCCTTGGTGGCTCAGATGGTAAAGAATATGCCTGCAAGGCAGGAGACGTGGGTTCGATCCCTGGGTCGGGAAGATCCCTAGAGAAGGAAATGGCAACCCACTCCACTATTCTTGCCTGGAATATCCCATGGACAGAGGAGCCTGGTCGGCTACAGTCCATGGGGTCGCAAAGAGCCAGACACAACTGAGTGGATAAACAACAGCAATGATGACAAATCTTGGCTTCTTTTTGTTTTTTAAAGAGCTGGTTGTTAAACATTTACCAGCATACCACTGAGTGTCTATAAACTACAGAGTGAAGAGAAGGGATTACTTTGTTTTGGGACAATTGGGGAAGCCACAAAATAGTGCTGACATTCTGACCTTGTAGGATGCAGTAGGAATGGGCCAAAGGAGAGGAAAGATGGATGAAACTTTGACAGGGCACAGAGCCTGTGAGAGGAAATCCCAACTCATATTTTCCTTGGAGGTAATGACAGCAGAAGGCAAATGCAGTCGTGAGAAGCTTCTGTTGAAGGTGATAAATAGATATGCCTTGGGACTTCACTCTGGTGATATTTAGAGGCAGCAGCCCTGGGTAATTTCCTGTGTCCTGGGGCTCAGGGTATACCTAGGGAGGGAACAGGTACAGTATTTTTTTGAAGTGAATCAGAGCCCTCTGCACCAGGATAATATGCAGATTCCCAGGCTCCTCCTCAAACCTATTGATCAAATTCCCTTGGAGTCACAGGCCCAGGGACTGACATTTTTCACAATGTCCCCAGAAGTTTCCTGGACAGTTAAGTTGGAGAACCAGTATTTTTGTTTTGTTTTGTTTTGTTTTTGAAAACGAGTATTTCAAAGTCCATCAGTGATTCTCCATTGGGCATGATTTCTCCCTTGGTGTTGTCTGGAGACATTACTGATTGTCATGACTGTGGAAGGGTTCCTTGTATCTGGTGGCCTGAGGCCAGAGACACTGCTCGACATCCCCCAGTGCACAGCACAGCACCCCCCAACAGAGAATGATCTGACCCCAAATGTCAATAGGGTTGAGGCTCAGAAACCCTGGTTTAGGCTCTGTAGTAAATACATGAAGAGGACTGAAGTCTGGTTGTGTCACTGGGTGGTTCCTTACCTTGCTAAGGTGGGGGGCTGGAATGGGGTTATGGACCTCCATGTCCAGATATGGGGCTGCCAAGTTTTCTTGGAACCGGGCAGAGCTGACATCTACTGAATCCATTCAGATGATAGGCTGGAAGCTGCTCATTCATTGATTTGCTAAGGGTTTTGTTTTTTTTTTTTTTTTTCTCCCCTCTGATACCAATTTTTTTTTCTTTATTGAATTATTCTCACAAAATTTTTGCCACTTCTTTGGGAAAAAGCTTTGCTCAGCTTGTGCTGGTTATTTTTCCTTTCCATCCAAAAGACAGAGTGACCTTGAGACCATATTGATTAAGAATTGAAAAGCGTTCCTGTGTATAGAAAATACAGAAAGCAAACTTTGGAAATTCTTTTTCAAAGAATTTACGTTTAAATCACAAACTTAAAACTCCAGGGTTTAAGTGTGTAAGAAGATCTCTTACTGAGATCCTGTCCAGCTTGTCTCTGAATAAGTTCATCAGATCAACCTTGTAGGTAAGGTGAACTTGAGTGAAAGGTAGACACACGTCTTTAATTTTTTTTTTTCTTCTTAACCAAACCTCAGTGCCTATTTTTCTAATAACAGTTTTATTTAAAATTGTGCTTTGGGCCCTTATTGGGTAAAGATTCTCATTCATTTGCCATGTTTCAGCAGACTTGTGTGCCCTTTACCATTAAGATCTGTCTCTTAGACAGATGCACAGTTCATCTATATGGAAGCGAGGTGGATGACATCCTCCGCCCCACCCCGAGTGCTGGTTTCGGTTCAGGTGTTCTGAGTAACAATTAGCTTCCCTCCCCAGTGTTCGGTGCGAGATACCCTTTTCGAAATCCGCCTGGGTCCTGCGTGTGACACTTTTCTGCTTGCAGTCGTTTTGTCCCTCTCAAATGCTTGCGTGCTTTTAGGGAGCTCTTAAAAGGCCAGGCCTTAAACTAGTTAAGCTTTGAGGCGAGCCGGAGCTGTGAGATAAGAATAGAACGCATCTTTTACTCCGGGAGCTGGGGAGGCTGTTTCCAGCTGCTTCCAGTCATTGAAATCCTGAAAGCTCTCTAATCCTCGCGGAGGCAGCCCCTCCGGCTCCCAGGGCCCACCCCCTTCTCCTGATTGGCGAGGCTCCTCCGGGGCCCCCGCCAGCCACCTACGACGTCTCTGAGACCCAATTTGAAATAAGAGCCAGGCGGTCCCCGCTTCCCTGCGCCCGACTTTTCATAGGCTGGGAAGCGAAGCTTGAGAAACTTGACGTTGTCTTGGGCAGAGTGCGTGTAGCAACAGATCAAAGGAAAAAGGGGAAGAAAACGTGTTCTCAGCTGCCTGGCGAACTCGCTGAGTTGCTTTTGTCTTGCGGGCTTCTGCTGGCTTTGGTGTTTCCCCTCGGAAGACCGCGGCGTGGCTTCCAGGCGGCTCGCTCCCTGCTGGATGGGTGATGGAACTCTAAACATGAGGCAGGTGAGCTCCGGGGGCTGCAGGGGCGGGTGGAGAGGGAGGGCGCAGCGTGGGACCCCTGGGATGTGACTCCGGAGGGCTGGCCGGATGAGCAGATGCCTGGCCGAATGATTCCATTTGGCGGAAGAACGAGGCTGCCTTTTCCTAAAGTAACCCGTGAAGCAGATCTCCTGAGGTTCCCCCCACTTCTGCCTCTAATGGGGATTGGCGATGTCAGGCAGTCATTGTAAAAGGCTTAAACGCGGTTCGTAGAACATGTAAATCACTTCCAGTTTGCGGTGGCTGGAAGGTATTGTTCGGGATCCATCTGAAGCTCTGAGCCTCTTTCCTGTGCTTTGGGTGAGAATAAAGACAACGGAATATCCTGAAAAAGAATTGAGGGAGGCCTCTTACCTCGTTTGGGCTCCCCATCCTGAGCACTTACTGTGTTTATGGCTGCGAAGGTGGCACCAGCCCGAAGTGAGCAGACAGTCCTTCCAGGAAAATTGTGTTTTTCTGTTCTAGCAGTTTTGAAACTGTTATTGCTTCTGGACAGGAGAGGACAGCCCTGAGAGTAGTGAGCCGAGAAAGGGCTCGGGGATTACTTCCATGAGTCTTTGAAAAGAATTCTAAACCAGCAGCTTCTTCCGTGGCTGCGGGGCATGATGATAAAATTTCTTATCAGCCTAAGTCGAGGTTTATAGCTCTGCCTGTAAGAAAAGCAAAAAGTGAGTGTGTACAAAGCCAAGAAAAGGGTGTGATTTATAACAACCAAAGTTATAGAAGAATCTTATGTCAATATTTCAGTATCAAGATCTGTACTCATATAAGGGGCAGAGAAACTGGAAAAACATGCTAGTAGGCTGGCAAGGGCAGAAAACTCCAAGAGGAGTGATTGACTTTGCCAGCTCTAAGTAAATGTGGGTGGGAAAAGTTAGCATCCCTGTTACCACTAGGAAAACTCTGCACTTTTTTCTTCTAAGTGGGTTGTGCACTCACCACCCCGTGCGCTTTGGGGTAAATGAGTTGCATTAGGAGCAAACTTTCTGTTTCGGGGCTGGAGTGAGGGGGTTAGAACTTTCCCTTTCCTGTAGTCTAGGGCAGTGAAGCAGAGCCCCCTGTGTACAATCAGGTTTCCATAAGACTCTCTGCCTTCTTGCCTCCTTGTCTGCTCACTAAGCAAGTGGCAGTGAGTGCAGAAAAGTAGGCTTACACTCGCAAGCACTTGTGTGTTTCCAGTGAATTGCTCTTCCTCTTGCTGGAGACTGGGGCGTTGATCAGTTTCAAGTTCTGCAAACTCACGGTTTGACCCCCCTTCTTTTTCTGTTGAGCAGTCCTGCCCGATGGGATGAGGGAAAGAAGCAAGAAGCCTAAATGGAAAGGATTTAGCCAAAGGAAAAAGGAACACAAAACATTTTTGACAAAGGTCCTGGGCTGGAACAAAGAAGTCATTTGATCCGTTGCAGAGCCACCTGTCCTCTTGGTATCTGAACTCACTTTTCAGAATCCCTGTTCCCACACAATTCCTTGATGCCAGAGGCATGCTGTCCGAAGCTTGGCACGGGTTTTCCCATGCCTTGCTCCTTGTGGCATTCACATAAATTGGACTTCAGCCCAGTCATGAAGTTTTAAGGGTACACATGGAGTAACTCAGTCATTTAATGAATGGGCAGCTTTTCATCCCATAACTGTATGTCCAGTAATTTTTTTGGCCTGTTTGGTACTTGAAAAGAGGGTGGATTGGGGTGGGATGACAGGGAGAGAAGTGGGGTGGGGGGTGGAGTCAGGGCTCTTCGGAAGAATCTAGGCAGTTCCAGCGAGTCGGGAATCTGACACATTGTTCTGCAACAGGAATGTGGAGGGGAATGAGATGGTGGAGTTACCGGCTTGGATTAAGCCCAACTCGATTTGAGTTTCTCTTCAGGAGAAACTCGTCCAGGTGGGGTGACTCGCACCCACCCGCAAATTTGTCATCTCAGCCCGGCAGCTCCAGTTGGGCTTGCAGGGTTAACTATCAAAGAGATCCATGTGTCACCAGCTCAGCAACGAAATCCAATCTCTTCCCCGAGGAGTGATCCATCCCCAGGGCTGCACAGACTCTGAACAATGGCGTGGCAGCCAAGAGAACCCCGCCCGTGACTAGCCACAGTGGGTAGCCATAAGTAGCCAGCAGAATTAGAAAGCTGCCTGACTGGCCATGAGATTCAGAGGGGTTTTGCCTTCTGCCAGGTAGGAGGAAGAAGAACTGGTGCAGAGAGATAGTGTTCTTTGAGGATTCCTAAGGTCACACTGAGTTGAGCCAAAAGAAGAGGGTGAACCTGATTTGCCTCTATCAGGAAGTCATTTTAAAGCATGTGCCAACCTTTCTCTGCCCACTGATCATAAATGGGAAACTTCTGAAACTTCCTTGAGCAGGAATTTGCTGTGTTCCCAGGCAAAAAGAAAGGCACGGCCACCTGTTCAAGCAGCCCAGCCAAAAACAACAGGTTTGCCTGTGGCATTCCCACAACTGCAGATGCCCTCCTCAAATGGCACACCACCCATTGTCCCTGCAAATGAGAAGACCAAATAATTGTCTCTCGAGCTAGGGGGAAAAATCAGGTTCTTCAGACAACGTTGCCTACCAGATGTATTTTGGGTTTTTAATACGTGATGATTTTAGGAAACACTCCAAGAAAAGAGGGTGCTCACTCTATTTCTGATGGACTGAAATCATTGCAGTTGCCCGTAGCATGAAGGGAAAGAATGAGGTATTAACCAGCGCTTTAAGCAGCTGCTAAATTCTTGCATGGCTGGGATAGTGCTATTACAAGGAAGTTGTGACTCAGTTTGATCAGTTTTGCATTCTTCAGATTCCAATTAAAATGCCCAAGGACATCTGGTTTAATAATGAGTGTCTTTGTATTAGTCTTTCCTTTGAGGATTAGAGAGTCCTTTACAAACACGATCTATTTATTCTCTGCCATATCCCCAGGAGAGAATGAAATGGCAATTTGATCCTCATAGAAAAAAATGGTGAGGTGAAGGCAGAGAAAGGTGAAGTAGAGAGATACAAGGCAAAGTAGGTACAAGCCTGAGATGAATGCTACCCAGCCGGAAAGACAGACAGCTTGCACAGGCTCAGAATGGCCAGTGAGTGGAGGGATTAAAGGCAACTCTCTTACAGCTTCCCTTTTCTTATTCTATAATCAGCATATATTGTCCCAAGTATGTTTTATGGTTTTCTTCATTTGAAAGTCAAGTCTATAAAAGTGTAAAAGGCATTTCTGTTCTCATTTGTCCCAACATTGACATCACCATTGTCATTTTCATGACATCACCTAGACAGATACTGAAACTAACCAGAATTTAAAGTCTGTATCTGAGACATGGTCCTTTCACCAGATACCATAGGGTTTTTAAGTTTTTGCACATGGTTTGGAGGTCCAGTATCTTCAACACACCTTAGAATTTTCATTTATTCTCTACTGTCTCTCCTTGGCAGGGAATTTTATAATCGTGGCTTGTTGTCAGATTAAAGATCTTTATTGGTTGTGTTGAAATAGTTTTTTCGAGTTGGCTTTTCCTTGCCATTCGTTAGGACCTGTGCTTGTAGTTTGCTTGACTAGGGACTTCATAGGCTGTGAGCAAATCCTTTAATTGATACTTGCATGTTATCCTCAGACATTCCAGCAAGTTTTAAGGCTAAGTGTGTATGTGGATATCTCCTGGCTTTGATCCCTTGTGTGGTAAATAGACATTCAAGGTAGCCATGGCAACCTGGGCTGTGCCTTGGTGAAAGAAGGGGATTTGGTCACTGGACAAAGAGTAATTTGTTTGATTAGAAAAAGGTGGGACCGATCAGGGCATTTTTTTTTTAAACCTGCGTGATTTAGGGATCACAGTTCATCCAAACCATTTAGATTTTTCTCAATAGGCAAAAAGAATGACTGGCTAACTGCGACGAGCGTATGTTGCCGACGTAATTTAAATACTTTTTTATCAAGTGGTTGCTACTTTCAAAAAGCTACTAATAGAATGAAAGGGAAGTCCAAAGTATTATATCAGTTTTCCTGTTGTACATAGTATGAATTTTCAGAGCTTGGTGGAATTTTAAAAAGAAATACCCAAAGCTGATTGGGCAGTGTGCATTTCAGTTATCCACCTGCAGAGGTCAGGCTTGAAGTGTCTATGGTGGAAGGCCAGGCGGTGGACGCTGCTGCTGGGAACTCGGATCAGTCAGAGAGAATTATTCAGCTTTTTTTGAACAGTTAGTTAGCGATTCTTTACTCTTGTGACCAAAGCCACAGATGAAACTGAGTTCCTTCAAGGAGGAGAATATCAAATACACCGTGATTAAAGAAAGGGCTCCAAAAGCCAGGTCAAATGGGAATCTAATCTCCATTAAGATACGGGACAGTTTATCAACACAGTGCTTTTTGGCTCATTATCAACTCCTTTTATTTCACATGAAACCCATCTCCGAGGTTTTGTTGTAGAAGATTGTTTGCCTCGTTTTATGAAGTGGCATAGAAATTCCTTTAAATGGAAGGACAAAATATATTAGGGACTCTTCCAGATCCACATGAACTTTTTTCCCTCCAGGGAAAGATATTTCATTGACATGAGCAGGGAAGTTAATGCCTACAGAAGGTCATGTGATGTTAAAGAGGTCAGAAAATTTGAGGCACGGAAAAAAAAATAATGCTAAGGGAGGACTTGGCTGTAAAACAAAGAAAACCCACAAAACCTTAATAACTTGCGTGCTTTGTGCTATAAAAGAGAAGTTCTCAGTAAAAAGAGCAACAACAACAACAAAAAGGAAGAGGTGCTGTTCATTAGCAGTAGATTTTTATATATAGTCAAATATTTATGATGTTGTTTAATCGCTAAGTTGTGTTTGACTCTTTTGCAACCCCATGGACTGTAGCCCACCAGGCTCCTCTGTCCATGGGATTTCCCACACAAGAATCCTGGAGTGGGTTGCCATTTCCTTCTCCACTATCTATGACGAAATAGTACAAAAAGGAGAAATAATATACAGATTCTCCTTCATTTCTTATATTATTCAAAGACATTTACTGAATACTTACAGAATTAATGTATTCATTAGTTCATTCAGTAAAACTATCCTAAATGATTCCCTGGAGACTCAGAGGTAAAGAATCCACTTGCCAATGCAGGAGACTTGGGTTCCATCTCTGGGTCGGAAAGATCCCCTGGAGGAGGGCATGGCAAACCACTCCAGTATTCTTGCCCAGAAAATCCTATGGACACAGGAGCCCGGTGGGCTATAGTCCATGGGGTCAAGAAACAGTCAGATACAACTTAGTGACTAAATGACAACAATAATAAATGATTATTATATGTCAGGCCACTTTTGGGTTGCAAACATGATTTTGATACAGGCCCTGCACTCAAAGAACTTTTAATTTTATGTCTACTTTATTATACCAATAGCACAGTGTAAGTTATGCATGGGTAAAATGCCTGCTCATTAATAACTATATTTATATGATTAAGAATCCACTTAATAAATTGGTGGTAGCCAAAACTTTACTGAACTGAGAAAGCTTGAGAAAGGATTTGTAATTGTGAGATTTAATTTTTACCCACATATCCATTTGTGGGACTGTATGAAATCCTAGTTTAAATAAATGTATGCTAATTAGTAAAGTCATTTAATTCATTTTTCTCAGTAGAGAAAAATAACTCATAGGTGGTGGTCCCCCAAATCTAGGAATGCGTGATGTTCTCAGAGTTTGTTGTTTGAAACCCAGAACACTTTCCAATGAGAAATGGTGCCTAATTGGGACTAAAATACTATTTTAAAAAATAACCAGTCTGATTAATGACAGATGAAGTTCTGCATTTTGAGGGCACGCCTCCACGTTGTACAGGATGGAACATAGAGAAGGTGTTGTATACTTTCAGTAATAGGCCAGTCTTAAAATACCTGAGGTAGGAAAAGTTTGCACTAGTTTTCACCTTTTCCCACGTTTCTAGTATCCTCTGGGTCGCACTGGGATATCTGTCCCAGACATATCCTAATACCCAATCAACCGAGCTGCCGTCATTGCTTCGTCTTCCCTCGCTCCCCTCCCCAACCTCCAAACCACACTCTTGTTTCCTCTAGACAATGCTCTTGACCAGATGTTGGGAGAAAAGTGATGTGAATGTGCTAAAGCTCATGACTCTTTGCCCTCTAACCCCCAGGATGAATCTTTTTTTTTTTTTTTCTGGACAAATCTTTAATTGGGGACATAGCAGGCTCTAGAGCCTGGAGCTGCAGAAACCACAAATGCCCTTTCCGGGACAATGTTTGTGGGCAGGGTCATGCCTTGGGCAGACAGGACTTGCTGGTGTGTGTGCCCATGGGTCAGACCTCTTCGCTAGTTCTTTTCTTAGCATCCTGCCTGAATTTCTGGACTCCCTGGGGTCTTTGTGAGTGACACCTGGGGGCCAAGTGAGGGGAGTGATGTCATTTGTGGGTTTGTTGTTTGTAAGTACAGGCTTTGTACACTGAGCACTGTCTACTTGGATCAGAGTAAATGGAAAGGATATAGCTGCAACTTTCTCTTATCCACACAAGTATTGGAAAGGGTGTATTTATTTCCAATTATTCCTTTGTCTGCCTATCTTGGGACTGAGTTAGTCAAGAGCATGAGTTAAAATACCTCTTAACACATTATTGACCAGGAGATTTTTTGCAGAAGCTAATGCCTGTGGCCGGTGATTTGTTTTGTAAGTGAATGTTGAAACATCTCAAGTCAATAATGTTTGGGTAACAATAGATGTATTCATACATCTCTGGTCAGTAAGTTGTTCATTACCTTGAAAGCTCAAGTCCAAGCACAGTGCCTGACTCACAATAAGAATCCATAAATATTTTTTTCCATTTGCAGCAACATGGATGAACCTAGGGATTGTCCTATTAAGTGAAGTCAGCCGGACAGAGAAAGAAACATCATGATATTGCTTACATTGTGGAATCTTAAAAAAAAAAAAGAAAGAAAGAAAGAAATTATATACAAAGCCAAAATAGGCCCACAGACATAGGAAACAAACTTACAGTTAGTTACAAAAGAGAAAAGGAGGGGATGAATTAGGAGTTTGGAATGACTGTATACACACTACTATATATAAAATAGATAATCAGCAAGGCCCTACTGTATAGCACAGGGAACTATACTCAATATTTTGTAATAACCTATAAGGGAAAAGAATCTGAAAAAAAAATAGTTGTTTAGTCACTGAGGCATGTCTGACTCTTTGTGACCCTATAGACTGCAGCATACCAGGCTTCCCTGTCCTTCACCATTTCCTGGAGTTTGCTCAAACTCATGTTCATCGAGTCGGTGATGCCATCCAACCATCTCATCCTCTGTCGTCCCTTCTCCTCCTGCCTTCAACTTTCCCCGCATCAGAATCTTTTCCAGTGAGTCAGCTCTTCGCATCAGGTGCGCAAAGTAGTGGAACTTCAGTTTCAGCTGAGTCCCTTCAATGAACATTCAGGATTGATTTCCTTTAGGATTGACTAGTTGGATCTCCTTGCAGTCCAAGGGACATTCAAGAATCTTCTCCAGCACCACAATTCGAAAGCATCAATTTTCTGGAACTCAACCTTCTATGGTCCAACTCTTATATCCATACATGACTACTGGAAAAACCATAGCTTGAACTGTATGGACCTTTGTTGGCAAAGTGATGTCTCTGCTTTTTAATATGATTTCTAGGTTCATTATAGCTTTTCTTCCTGGAAGCAAGTGTCTTTTAATTTCATAGCTGCGGTCACCATCTGCAGTGATTTTGGAGCCCAAGAAAATAAAATTTGTCACTGTTTCCACTGTTTCCCCATCTATTTGCCATGAAATGATGGGACCAGATGCCATGATCTTAGTTTTTTAAATGTTGAGTGTTAAGCCGGCTTTTTCACTCTCCTCTCTCACTTGCATCAAGAAGCTCTTTAGTTCCTCTTTGCTTTCTCCTATTAGAGTAGTGTCGTCTGTATATCTGAGGTTATTGATATTTCTTCAGGCAATCTTGATTTTAGCTTGTGCTTTATCCAGCCCGGCATTTCACATGATGTACTCTGCATATAAGTAAAATAAGCAGGGTGACAGTATACAGCCTTGACATACTCCTTTCCCAGTTTTGAACCAGTCCGTTGTTCCACGTCCTGTTCTAACTGTTGCTTCTTGACCTGTATACAGGTTTCTCAGGAGGCAAGTAAGGTGGTCTGGTATTCCCATCTCTTAAAGAATTTTCCGCAGTTTGCTGTGATCCACACAGTCAAAGGCTTTAGTCAGTGCAGCAGATGTAGATGTTTTTCTGGAATTCCCTTGCTTTTTCTATGATCCAACGGATGTTAGCAATTTGATATCTGGTTCCTCTGCCTTTTCTAAATCCAGCTTGTACATCTGGAAGTTCTTGGTTCATGCACTGCTGAAGCCTAGCTTGAAGGATTTTGAGCATTACCTCAAAAAAAATAGTGATGTGTGTGTGTGTGTGTGTGTATGATTCATTTGACTGTGTGGCTGATACTAACACAACATTGTAAATCAACTATACTTCAATAAAAAATACAATTTTAAAAGTAATCAATAAATATTTTTCAGGTGCATCCTGGGTGAATTTTGACAGGAAAGAAAATGGAAAATGCTCTTTAAGATCAACAGAGTATGAGAAAGAAAGGGCATTAGACAGGTTGGGGGAACAGCATGAACTGAATAGACTGCCGCCAGAGAAAAAGGAAAGTGGTTTGCCATTGCTTAACCATCTAGTCCTCTCGGTTGTGTTCTGCGTGAGGCCACAACTCAGAGTGTGGCAGGTAGCTTGTCTTATGTACTCCATGATGGGGCTACAGAAGTGATTAAGAAAGGGGACATGTCCTCCAACAGCTCAAAGCCTAAAAACAAAGATGGAATCTGCTGCTTGCACTTATTGAGCCAAACCTGATGTTTTAGCCTTTGGTCCACGTGCAGTGGGTTTATTTTGCCAGGTGAGTGGCATGTCCAAGGTGACTCAGCAACTGAGAGCCTATTTCCGGAAGGACTCTGAAGTCTTCCACTTTATCTCATGCATATGGCAGCCACATTTTCTGCAGTGAAGCTTGAGTCATATGCTGGACACATCATTTTCACTGTTTCTGGTGTGACAGACTATCTGAGAGTTATGGTTAAAATGGTGAAATAGAAATTTCTGAGAGATTGAGTGGTTTATGGAGACAACAGGACTAATACATTTTCCAAGGGTCCATATGGTAGACTGTGTTATCTGTATCTATCCAGTTGTGAAGTGTGCCTTCAGTTGTATGTATTTTAAAGTGATCTTCCCTAAACAATTAGGAGAAAAGGAGCTGTTTGACAAATGGAATTCATTGAGTGCCCTGCTGAGTTCCCAGTAGCTAGATGAGTGGCCAGATAAGGCAAAATGTAAATGAAAGACGTCACCCAATATTAGAAGTCTACACAGGATCAAGTCTCCTGTAGGAGATATATTAGGAATTAAGACAAAAAGTGCTGATTAAAAGTTTAGCATTTGTGGGATAAAGTGTTAGCACAGAGGAATGCATTACGTTCTATGAGGGAGCAAAGTTTACATTTAGAATGGGTGTCTCCTAGATTCCCCATCTTATTCTCTATTGACTGTACCACATGCCTTCTAATTTGGATGTTTGGAGATCACGTGCTAATTTAATGTGCTAATAAGTTCCAACAAATTGGCTAATAGGTTGATGGTTTATAATGAGTCAAGAATCAGCAAAGATTATATCACTTTTAGGAGAAAATACTATCCAAAAAATCCAGGTAGTATTGTTCTTTTTTTTTTGACCATGCCACAGGGCATGCGGGGTCTTTGTTCCTAGACCAGGGATCAAACCTGTACCCCCTACACTGGAAGTGCAGAGTCTTAACCACTGGACCACCAGAGTCCCCCAAGTAGTCTTATATTTAATTTTGTGCTATTTTGTCTATATGGTCTTGGCTCTGATTTTTGATACATATGAAAATGTCAGAGAGGAACAACTGGGAGAATTATGTTTCCAAAAGAAGAAAGTTTAAGGAGTGAGATGAGTCCTTGTATGTGTGTGTGTGTGTGTGTTTTAACAAATGAGTCAGCTGAGCTTTGTGGAAATAGTTTAGGAAAGTGAAATGGGAACAATTAGAAGGGAGAAGAAAGTGTGTGTTGTTTCAGTCAACCTATGGGGAAAGTGGAGTAGAAAAATTGTCTATTCAGTAAGTGACTGGGTTTTTTTCATTGGTCAGTGTTTCATGCAGATTTCTAAAGAAATAGTGATGAGGCAGCCCTTTGCGTATGGCTGTGAGCTAAAGAAGGAAACCAAGTTGTAATAACTGATAGAAAGAAGTGTGGCTTTCTGAGTAGAGAAAAACATGATAGTAGACTATTCAGTAATGAATATTTATTGCTTAATGCTTCTTAGCCTGGAGGAGACACTTTCTGAATATTTTGAACAGTTCCCCTTTCTAACATTTAAGCTGTCAGAATTGAATAGTCCACATGTAAACTACATTGTTTTGGTTTAACTAACAAAGAGTGATAAGACGTGAATAGTTTGTGACAGCCCGAACATTGATAACAGAAGACATTAATGCCTGCAGACACAGCCTACATGGTAAGATTCTGGAAGCAAAAATGCTTATTATGTTAGGCCAACGTGCTTTGACCTAGTTTTGCTTTTCTGCTTGGAAATTATGTCAGAATTCGTTACATCATCCCTGTGGATGAGCAATTGCACGTTCTTCTTTATTTCAGCATCATTTTATTCACTTGTGTATTTAGTTCTGACCTCCAAGAAGCCAAACTAATCCTCACTGACTTGCCTTTTCCTTTTGAAATGAGTCTCCTGCATGCTAAAGAGAGAGGATTTTATGTATTAACAAAACAATCTAGGATGCAGTCTTCAAAGATGAATTTCTCTTTGATGGGAGCCCCAACTGCTCTCTTGAAGGCTCTAAAAGGCCAAGTAGTTTTCCTTTCTTTGTCTTATGGGGATGGTTCAGATTACTGTGCCAGAGTTGAATAACAAAAAAATTAAATAAGACAGGGAGGTTGATGGGGTACTTCTCAGCCCATCATCTTTAAGTGTGTCCATTGCATGTTTCTGCTTTCTTCATCCAGTCAAAACTGGCCTCACATATTTTTCCTATTTAACATTTTTATTGAATAATTTTCGAAATGAATTATTTCTTCAGTTGATTTCAAACACATTTCCCCCTTGCCATTTAATACTTTGTATCACGAGGGGAAAGAACCGTTTAATTCTTTCATACATTTATGAATTCCAGTCTTCAAAGAGTGTGAGTTCTTCCACTGATCCATTGACGTCGAATTTACAAGTATAATTTGCTACCAAAAGACCTTGAACGGTTTTTGGTGTGCACGTTTTGGCATTCCTTATTAACAAATGTAATCAGGCAAAAGCCTGCCAGAATATGTATTTGTGGTTCCTCTTGAAAAATCGACCATTTGCTCTTGTTT
This sequence comes from Bos indicus, assembly GCF_029378745.1. Classification (NCBI taxonomy): domain Eukaryota; kingdom Metazoa; phylum Chordata; class Mammalia; order Artiodactyla; family Bovidae; genus Bos; species Bos indicus. Next base: position 140,342,735 of record NC_091789.1, read on the forward strand.
TCTAATGAAATCCCTTTGTTGTTAGCTCCTTTGCAAATCCGGTGTCTGAAGGCAGAAAACCTAAGAAGGGAGTGTCCCCTTCAAAGCATTCCCAAACCCACCGAATTTTAACCAGGTAAATTGCTGATTAGCTATGGATCATTTAAAGAAACAGTATGAAAGTAATTGGGACAGGCACAAGCTCTAACTGTGATCCCAGGGCGCTTCAGAAGTTGATTGAAACAGTAAATGCAGAGGATTCTTTTCCTCAGCTGGTCCTTAAGCTAATTTGAATACAAGCGTCTTGAAGAAAAACTTCTTTAGAAGATTTCTGGAACCCCTAATTGGTATACAAACACTGTCACTTCTAAGCTACCTAAAATGTGAAATAGACTCTGCAGCTCCTATGGTGATACTCATTTCTAGGTGTGGATGGTATACTCCCAGCATTTTGTTGTTATTATCACAGGCAGATGCAAATATTTCGCTCATCTTACAGAAACAGTGGCCTCTTGTATAGCCTTTGTGCACCCTATTTTTTTCTGCTTTGTAATTTATCCTGGAGATGTTTTCATAACAGTGGACTTCAAAATGCAAGAGACATGGGTTCGATCCCTGAGGTGGGAAGATCCCTGGAGGAGGAAATGGCAACCTGCTCCAGTATTCTTGCCTGGGAAATTACATGGACCGAGGAACCTGGTGGGTTACAGTCCACAGGGTGACAAAGAGTCGGGCACGACTGGGCTCACACACATGCACACACATACTTGTTTTACAGTGTTGTGTTGGTTTCTGCTGTACAACAGTGTGAACCAGCCATAAGAAGGCATATAACCCCTCCCTCTTGAGCCTCCTTCCTACCCACCCCACCCTCCCGCCATCCCACCCCTCTAGGTTGTCACAGAGCAGCGAGCTGAGTTTCCTGTGTTATGCAGCAGCTTCCCACTAGCTAGCTATTTCACACATGGTAGTGTATATATGTCGGTGCTACTCTCTTGGTAGCACCTTCTCCTTCTGCGCTGTGTCCACAGATCCATTCTCTACATCTGCATCTCTATTCCTGTCCTGCGGATGGGTTCATCAGTACCATTTTTGTAGATTCCAGTGTGTCCAGTCTTTTGCCATGAAAACAGTATATACAGAAAAGCCTCATGCAGTGGTCAGTTTGTGTGGGACAGATGTATCTGTATTATAAATCCCTAGAAATGGAATTTCTGGGTCAAAGGCTACATTGCAGTTTCTAATTTTGATCAGTCAGTGAAGTTGCCTACTCAGGGTACGCGCGTGCTTCCTCAGGGCCTGCTCAGGACAGTGCGTTGTCCGCCTTGGGCATCTTTGTCTGTTTGCTACTGGAAAAGAGGTCATGCTGTGTACATTTCTCTTCTGAGTGATGTTGAGCATCTTTGCATATACTTCAGCACTATTTGCATTTCTTGTGCGATGTCTGTTCACGCCTTCCACTTCAGATTGGTTTTGATGTTCATTTTTCAGGCTACGTACCTTTGTTGTCATTCACCAAGGAGATCTAGCTTGTTGACTTTCTCCGAGTATGTTTGAAATAAGCCAAAAGGGGATCCTGTAGTCATGTAGCTAATTCTAATGATTTTCTCTGAATGGAAGTGGGGCTGGTTCACAGCAAACATTCATCCGAGAGTCTGGATTTCTAGGCCTGTTGGTCACTTCCTCTTCCACTCTGTAGCCAGCCACTGTCAAGAGGCTGAACTTTGTAAAGCAGAGATAACCTCCAACATGTGGAAAGCTTGCTACTGAGGGTCTACTTTGGGGAGGATGCGTCTGTCGTTGGTACTCAGTTTGTTGGAATTGTGACCATTTTCCAAGGAAATGAGGGCTTCCACTTGCAATACTTAAGACCTTGGAAAGTCTTTAAGGAAATAGTCTCCACTTTTCCTGTCAGATTGCTAAATGTCAAGATGCATCACTGATAAGAATGGTTTTACTATTTCTGCGCGGCGTTGTTCTGTACCACCCATTTTGAAGACTGGGGCTTTATAATTTAGACCAACGAGAGAACTTTTGCGCTGGTCTGAGATTTCAGTGTATGTTTTTTCATTTAGTACAGAAGATTATTTAGTGCTTAGAAATATGGACAAAAAGTCTTTATCACTTTATGGAAATGATCCTACTATTCAATCATGTGTGATTGCCGTTACCGCCCCTGTAAAATGGAAATAAAATACAAGCAATAATTACAATACCTATAAGTTTGTTGTAAAGATTGAGTTGCTATTCATTTACCACTTAGAATAGCACCTGATACAGAGTCAGTACTATATGTATGTGTGTAGTTTTGAAAAAAATATTTATTATTTATATGGCTACGCTGGGTCTTTGTTGTGGCATGCGGGATCTTTAGTTGCAGATGCAAACACTTAGTTGTGGCTTGTGGGGTCTAGTTCTATGACGAGGGATCAAACCTGGGCCCCCTGCATCGGGAGTGTGGAGTCTTAGTCACTGGACTACCAGGGAAGTCCCACGTGTTTGTTAACTAAAGTTAAAGAATGGTGGTTGTCAAGAATCGTGAAGAGTCTGAGACGTTATCGCACTTGCCCACCAGCACCTTAGCCTGCCACTGTTTCTTGGTTTTTGGCAGAAAACTCCTGGGTCAGAGACAGTGGACTTACTACTCACAGCACAGCAAGTGGTATGAGTGTCGTGTTCATGTCCTTGCCCCGCAAGTTTCTCAGAACAGGACAGAGGACCCCAGATGGATGTCCTGTGCACGGAAGAATTGCCTCCCAGATGGGGCTCCTGAGCGGAGGAACTCTGGATTTCTTGTGATTGATAGGAAGCACACGCCTGCCCATTGCTCTGGGAGCAGACATGACCTCTGCGTCCCTGGGTCATTAGATAAAAGATGTTGAAAAGATCATCTGGAACAAAAGCCAGCAGCAGCGCCTTTGCTCCTAAGATGTGCAAAACGCAAGGGAGCCCTGGAAATTTTTTTCCCAAAAGCAGTCCAGTGAAGTATCTGGATTTTTGCTTCTCAGAGCCCTGAGAGTTCTGCAGAACTACCCAGAGCTGGAAGAGGGAAGAGGTACAAGAGCAAGAGCCATCCTCTAGTTCCCTGCTTTTCCAGTAAGAAGAGCTTGGATGTGTTCTTCTGCTTTTCTCCTCTCCCACAATGTTGGGCTTCCGGTTAAGACTTCCTTGGAACAAAGGGATCTTTCTTTAGCGGGGGAAACAAAAGAAAAAGAAAATGCCAGGTCCAGTACAGTGGTGTTTGACATTTTGACAGCAATAAAGTCATCGAGAGAATCACTCCAGGCAGCAGATTGGGAAGCACAGTATCAGAGATCCTTCGGGTTGCCCCTGATGTACCACTTCCTAGCTCTGTGACCTTGGGCTGATGGCTTAAGCCTCCCAAGTTTCCTTACATATAAAATGGAGATGCTATTACCATCTCCTGGGGTTTATGTAATAACTAAGTGAAAAATGATATATAAAAATGAAGTATAAAGCACTTACAGTCTCTATTTGTTATATATCAGGCATTTAAGAAACATTCGGTTACTTTTTCTTTTGGTGGAAACAAAGAGGGTTTCAGAGGAGTCTTAGTTTTATGGACATTTCCACTGGCTTAGCCATGGAATGAATACATACCTAGCCACACAGAGACATGCATATGTAGACACATGTACAGGCAGTAAGGTAGTGTGTTATATGGATGTAATAATGCTCTCAAGGCATCTCTTCAGGCAAGTATCTACCTCTGTGTGTGCATACATATATAAAAATATCCCTTTAAAGTGTGAGGAAACTCATTTCTTGCTGAAAAATATTCCATTGTAGGACCAACTGTCCTAATATGCTAAAATAATACCAAATCTCATTGATGAACGTGATCAATCATCATTAGTTTTCATAGGTTAAAGAAAATTACTCTAACATTTGTTAAAACAGTAAGGAAGACTTTATTCAGGACTATTGCAATAGCTGTAGGGGAGGCAAATCGGAATTCAACTCTGAATACAGCAGAGACAACTGGGAATTCATAGCCAATGAGCAGAGCAGAGGGATCAGTGGATGGAAAGGTGACTAAGAGGGGACATCAAGGGTAGGGGGATTCCTGCTAAACCAACTTAACAGGGTTCTTATTGAAGGCAGGCCATGGTGATCTGGTCTCAAGGGTAGGGGGTTACCTCTACATGGACTTAGCACAGGATCCTTGCTAACACTTGTGACGTACAGGCCCAGCCAGGACAGAGGTCAAGGTTGAGGCTTAGTCAAGAGGAGGGCTCAGTGGAGGCTGACTAAAGTTTGGTTGAGGAAAACCTTTGTCACAAAGTATCATCTAAGAAAGCTTTTCTTCCTCATCTTTTCTATTCTTAACAGTGGTTAGATTCTTTTGTGTATTATACATCTTATATTTAAAACTATCTCAGAAATGAAATACTAACACTCCTGTTTATGTAGTTATGTCCTGAAAACAAAAGTGAAATACTGAGTGGAATAGTAAATACAAAAGGTAGAAATGGAAAAGAATATATTTTACAGGGCAGGGTGCCTAGAATTACCACAAATTAGAGCTGAGACTCAGACACTGATCAACCCTACAATTGTGAATGTGGTTTTTGAATGCTCTTGCTTCCCAGGGCTTTGTTGATAAGGAAGATAGTTTTAAGGTTTTTTTCTGTTTTAAAATAATTCTAGAGCCATAGGAAATTGCAAAACAATATACAAGGAAGTTCTATGCACTCTTCCCCCACCTCATCCTCCATCTTTAACCTCTGGCAACCAATAATCTGTTCTCCATCTCTCTAATTTTGACCTTTCAAGAATATTATATAGATATAATTGTATATAAGATTGGCTTTTTTTCACTCAGCATAATTCTCCAGAGGTTCATCCAAGTTGTTGTGTCTGTCAGTGGTTGTGGTTTAGTCGCTGAATCATGTCCAGCTCTTTGCAACCCCATGGACTGTAGTCTGCCAGGTTCCTTTGTCCATGGGCTTCTCCAGGCAAGAATACTGGAGTGGGTTGCCATTTCCTTCTGCAGGGGATCTTCCCAGCCCTGGGATCGAACCAGGTCTCCTGCATTGCAGGCAGATTCTTTACCCTTTGAGCCACCAGAGAAGCCCTGTTTACTCATTTATTTATATGGCTGTGCCAGGTTTTAGTTGTGGTGCAAGATCTGGATCTAGTTCCCTGATCAGGAATCAAACTGGCTATTTTTATTTTAGCCATTCTAGTAGATATATAGTAGTATCTCACTTGTGTTTGTTTTTTTAAAGGTGAAGAAATATGTCATAATCTAGTGTAGGTGTGTTCGTGTCTCCCAGGTAAAATTCTCACACCCAAATGGGCCTATTTCCCAGGTTTGGCTGTCCATTTGGGCACTGCTGCTAACTACTAATCTCTTCAAATGTATTTTTTCCACATTATGGTGGAAGATTAGTGCTTCGTGGAGAAATATAACAGCCCTTGTTTCTTAAGTAGCTTATACTCAGTGCTTTAAAATATGAATTGAACACACAAAATGAAGTCAGACTTCATCGTGTGGTTTTTGTTTTACTTTGTATTGATGTTTTATCACTTATGCTGATTATCATGATTATTTAACAGATATACAATCGAACAGATAATAAAATATCTTATAAAATGAGTTATATCTGTAAGTGCATAGAAAATTTTACTGAGCAATTAATTTGAGTTTCTGCTTTGACTTGTTTCTCTTAATTCTCTAATAGAGGTTTTAAGGCATTTAAAGAACTTTAAAGCAGGCAAGAGAAAATGAAGTTGGTTTTTAAAATCTGAATCATACTTACATGGTAAAAAACAATTTATTATTTACCATACTCCATTACAACTATGTACTTGTTTCTATTTTACTAACTTTTGGCTGTGCTGGGTCTTTGCTGCTGTGCATGGCTTTCCCTAGTTGTGGAGACTGGGTGCACTCTCCAGTTGCGGTCCCCGGGCTTCTTACTCTGGTGACTTCGCTTTCTGTGGAGCACAGGCTCTAGGGCTCACGGGCTCCGGTAGTTGTGGCACACTGGGCTTAGTCGCTTGGCATCATGTGGAATCTTCCCAGACCAGAGGTTGAACCCATGTGCCCCGCGTTGCAAGGTGGATTGTTAACCTCCAGGGAAGCCCATACTCCATTTTTTCCCCTTTAAATTACATTTATAAGGCACAAGTATGCTTTATGCTTATTATATCTTAATATATTACATAAATCTATTTTTCTATTTTAGAATTAAAGGATAATAAAAATGATTATTGTATGAAATACTATGAATGGTAGATTCTTAGTATTAGAATTAAAATATATATTTATATATACGTATAAATTACAGGGGACCTTAGAATAGGATAAACTATAACCACCTGTGAAAATTAAATGTTCCTCTATCAGTTATACCATTTCAATTCAACTTCATTCTTCACCCTTCCTTAATTTTATTGGGCTTCTCTAGTGGCTCAGATGGTAAAGAATGTGCCTGTAGGAGACTTGGGTTTGATTCCTGGATCAGAAAGATCCCCTGGAGAAGGAAATGGCAACCCACTCCAGTATTCTTGCCTGGAGAATTCCATGGAGAGAGGAGTCTGGTGGGCTTCAGTCCATGGGGTCACAAAGAGTGAGACATGACTGAGTGACTTTCACTTTCATTTTATTAGTAATAGAATATAAGTTGTTGCAGTGTGCTTAAGAATTTGGACCACAGTCCAGTTCAGTTCAGTCACTCAGTTGTGTCTGACTCTTTGTGACCCCATGAACTGCAGCACACCAGACCTCCCTGTCCATGACCAACTCCCAGAGTCCACCCAAACTCATGTCCATTGAGTCAGTGATGCCATCCAACCATCTCATTCTCTGTCGTCCCCTTCTCCTCCTGCCCTCAATCTTTCCCAGCATCAGGGTCTTTTCCAATGAGTCAGCTCTTCGCATCAGGTGGCCAAAGTGTTGGCGTTTCAGCTTCAACATCAGTCCTTCCAGCCCAGGACAGATCTCCTTCAGGATGGACTGGTTGGATCTCCTTGCAGTCCAAGGGACTCTCAAGAGTCTTCTTCAACACCACAGTTCAAAAGCATCAATTCTTCTGTGTTCAGCTTTCTTCATAGTCTAACTCTCACATCCATACATGACCACTGGAAAAACCATAACCTTGATTAGACGGACCTTTGTTGGCAAAGTAATGTCTGTTTTTTAATATGCTGTCTAGGTTGGTCATAACTTTCCTTTCAAGGAGTAAGTGTCTTTTAATTTCATGGCTGCAATCACCATTTGCAGTGATTTTGGAGCCCAGAAAAATAAAGTCAGCCAGTGTTTCCACTGTTTCCCCATCTATTTGCCATGAAGTGGACCACTGCTGCTGCTGCTAAGTCGCTTCAGTCGTGTCCGACTCTGTGCGACCCCATAGACGGAAGCCCACCAGGATCCCCTGTCCCTGGGATTCTCCAGACAAGAACACTGGAGTGGGTTGCCATTTCCTTCTCTAATGCATGAAAGTGAAAAGTGAAAGGGAAGTCGCTCAGTCGTGTCCAACTCTTAGCGACCCCATGGACTACAGCCTACCAGGCTCCTCTGTCCATGGGATTTTCCAGGCAAGAGTACTGGAGTGGGGTGCCATTGCCACAATTAACATTAATTCATAGCTACTGTGGCTGTGCCTGTAAATGATGCCACTGAGCTATATGGTAATACAAATCCCTCAGAAATGGTGCAGCCTTCCTTTCTCAGGAATAGAGATTTATAAACTGCCTGGGGATATCGCTATTTGTAGTGAAGGCTTGGCCTGAAGTGTTCTTGTTCTTTTCTGTGCTCTTGTGTTCCCCGCAGACTAAACTCAAGTGACACTTAAATACTGCAGAGGCTCTTGGGGGAGTGTATGAGTAGTTTTTAATTATTTATTTTTAATTGGAAGATAATTGCTTTACAATATTGTATTGGTTTTTTGCCATGTATCAACATGAATCAGCCCTAGGTATATGTATGTCCCCTCCTTCAGTGTATGAGTTTTAACAAGAAAATTTACCAAGAAAATATACAAGTAAAAGCACATTGACCATTGACTCCCCAAATAATAGAATACATTTGCAAATGTATTTGTTTCATAGTATGACAAATTATACGCAAAAATACTTGAAGATGCTTTACTCTATTTAAAACCTGCTCAAAGGGCTTTGTAGATTATGTTGAGAGAAGGCTTTGGAAGAAGCAATATATCTGCATGAGCCAAGAAAGTGAACCTCCTTGGTTTATAGGATTATAGAGAGGAATTTTTACACCTAAAGAGAGAATACAAATTCTATGTAGGCCAAAATCGCCCACCTTGTAGAAAGTCGTGCCAGTGTTCTTTATGTGTTATTCTTTCAGTGAGTGTCTTTAAAGTTACAACATTATAACTTCTGGTGTCCTTCATTTAACTTTATTTAAGATCTATATTATGATAACTTCACGCACACTTCCTTTCCTATACAGTCCTTATGAATAGAGCAAGAGATTCATTTATTTTGGGAGTTACATAGCAAAGAGTTGCTGAATCCAAAATAACATCCCTATAATTTCCAATATTTTCTGGCAAGCTCTATTTTAAACATATGATGCCATGGGATAAACCTAATCATGTGACCTTGGTCCCCAGCATTCTCATGTTTGCCTTCCCTTCTTTTATGTGACTTCCCTGGTAGCTCAGATGGTAAAGAGTCTGCCTGCAATGCAGGAGACTAGGGTTCAATTCCTGTGTCAGAAAGATCCCCTGGAGAAGGAAATGGCAACCCACTCCAGTACTCTTGCCTGGAGAATCCCATGGACAGAGGAACCTGGCGGGCTACAGTCCATGGAGTCACAAAGAGTCAGACACGACTGAGTGATTTCACTTTAACTTCTTTTATATACATGAAGTGTGTAAGGTGACTTTTTAGGGTTACATTATGTTCTTCAGTCAGTCAGATCAGTCGCTCAGTCATGTCTGACTCTTTGCGACCCCATGAATTGCAGCACACCAGGCCTCCCTGTCCATCACCAACTCCCGGAGTTCACCCAAAGTCATGTCCATCGAGTCGGTGATGCCATCCAGCCGTCTCATCCTCTGTCGTCCCCTTCTCCTTCTGCCCCCAATCCCTCCCAGCATCAGGGTCTTTTCCAATGAGTCAACTCTTCGCATCAGGTGGCCAAAGTATTGGAGTTTCAGCTTTAGCATCATTCCTTCCAAAGAACACCCAGGACTGATCTCCTTTAGGATTGACTGGTTGGATCTTCTTGCAGTCCAAGGGACTCTCAAGAGTCTTCTCCAACACCACAGTTCAAAAGCATCAATTCTTCGGTGCTCAGCTTTCTTCACAGTCCAACTCTCACATCCATACATGACCACTGGAAAAACCATAGTCTTGACTAGACAGACCTTTTTTGGCAAAGTAATGTCTCTTCTTTGTATTATGCTATCTAGGTTGGTTATAACTTTCCTTCCAAGGAGTAAGCGTCTTTTAATTTCATGGCTGCAGTCACCATCTGCAGTGATTTTGGAGCCCAAAAAAATAAAGTCGGCCAGTGTTTCCACTGTTTCCCCATCTATTTGCCATGAAGTGATGGGACCAGATGCCATGATCTTAGTTTTCTGAATGTTGAGCTTTAAGCCAACTTTTTCACTCTGCTCTTTCACTTTCATCAAGAGGCTTTTTATTTCCTTTTCACTTTCTGCCATAAGGGTGGTGTCATCTGCATATCTGAGGTTATTTATATTTCTCCCGGCAATCTTGATTCCAGCTTGTGCTTCTTCCAGCCCAGCATTTCTCATGATGTACTCTGCATAGAAGTTAAATAAATAAGCAAGGTGACAATACACAGCCTTGATGTACTCCTTTTCCTATTTGGAACCAGTCTGTTGTTCCATGTCCAGTTTTAACTGCTGCTTCCTGACCTGCATACAGACTTAGGAGGCAGGTCAGGTGGTCTGGTATTCCCATCTCTTTCAGAATTTTCCACAATTTATTGTGATCCACACAGTCAAAGGCTTTGGCATAGTCAATAAAGCAGAAATAGATGTTTTTCTGGAATTCTCTTGCTTTTTCCATGATCCAGCAGATGTTGGCAATTTCATCTTTGGTTCCTCTGCCTTTTCTAAAAGCAGCTTGAACATCTGGAAGTTCACGGTTCACGTATTGCTGAAGCCTGGCTTGGAGAATTTTGAGCATTACTTTGCTAGTGTGTGAGATGAGTGCAATTGTGTGGTAGTTTGAGCATTCTTTGGCATTGCCTTTCTTTGGGATTGGAATGAAAACGGACCTTTTCCAGTCTTGTGGCCACTGCTGAGTTTTCCAAATTTGCTGGCATATTGAGTGCAGCACTTTCACAGCATCATCTTTCAGGAATAAAAATAGCTCAACTGGAATTCCATCACCTCCACTAGCTTTGTTCATAGTGATGCTTTCTAAGGCCCACTTGACTTCACATTCCAGGATGTCTGGCTCTGGGTGAGTGATCACACCATCGTGATTATCTTGGTCATGAAGATCTTTTCTGTATAGTTCTTCTCTGTATTCTTGCCACCTCTTCTTAATATCTTCTGCTTCTGTTAGGTCCATACCATTTCTGTCCTTTATCGAGCCCATCTTTGCATGAAATGTTCCCTTGATATCTCGAATTTTCTTGAAGAGATCTCTAGTGTTTCTCATTCTGTTGTTTTCTTCTATTTCTTTGTATTGATCGCTGAGGAAGGCTTTCTTATCACGCCTTGCTATTCTTTGGAACTCTGCACTCAGATGCTCATATCTTTCCTTTTCTCCTTTGCTTTTCGGTTCTCTTCTTTTCACAGCTATTTGTAAGGCCTCCCCAGACAGCCATTTTGCTGTTTTGCATTTCTTTTCCATGGGGATGGTCTTGAACCATTATCTTCTTACAGATTGTGATTAATTTGCAGAGGTGATCACAGCAGCTGAACATTTACTCAGATCCTTAAAATGTCAGTAAAGAAAAGAAACCTTCAATTTTTGGCAATTCTTTAAACAGCTTTTTGCATTGAGTCCTTGAAATCTGTACAGTAGAATTTTCCCCAATGTTAGCCTGAAGCTTATTTGCCTGTTGAATAGATGGATTACTGAATTAATTAATGGAAAGTAAATTGTTTAAATGTAAAGTATTGGTTATTTGGAATAAAGTCTCACTATTGTTGTTCAGTCGCTCAGTCTTGTCCAACTCTTTGCGACCCCATGGACTGCAGCACACCAGGCTTCCCTGTCCTTCACTATCTCCCGGAGTTTGCTCAAACTCATGTCCATTGATGCATCTAAAGGGTATAAAGGGAATATTCCCACAACTGTAGAGAATGGAGGTCAACTCTACTATTGGGTACTTTCTTCCTTCCTCATTCTCCCCAGATTAGGAAATGTGTGAATGTGTAAAAGTTAACAAGGGCAGTAGTGCTCAGAGCTAGGTCATGAGACTTCCAAGATCTATGGACAACCCCAGAATCCTAGGGGAGCAGAGTTTTGAAGTGTTTGCATCATCTTCATACCACCTAAATCTAGGCCAGGGATCAGCAAACTTGTTCATAAAGGCTGGATAGTAAATATTCTGGGCTTTGTGGGCCATGCAGTCTTTGTGTCAAAACTACTCAACTCAGCCATAAACAGTCGGTAAGCAATCGGAGGTGATTGTGCTCCAGAAAAGCTTAATGTTGTTGACTCTGACATTTGACTTTCATATCATTTTCCTGGATCACAAAATATTAGTGTTTTTGATTTTTTTTAACCATCTCAAAATGTAAAGACCATCTGTAGCTTCTAGGATACAGAGAACAAGCTGAGGGCTAGACTTGGCCTCTGGTGGGCCTCTGGTCATCCTCTGGTCATGGTAATGCAGAGTCTAGGGTAATGGGTTAGAAAGCAGTTTGTTGTGAAGCATGTTAAATTCCTTAAGCCAGTGTACATCTTAGAGCAACAAATAATGCCATGTGATTGAAGGTTGAAATATTAAGAGACTTAATTGTCACAGTCAGCTTGTTAGCAAATGAAGAAAAATCAGCAAATAGGATCTTTACTGAAGTGTGTTAAGACTATACTAATGCTGTGTTGTGCGGTTTTGAGATTTTTATTTTAAAGTCAGAGAAGGTATGGATATCTTGAATGCAGGCCGTTAAGAAGTCTGCCAAGGCCATGAATTTAAAGTCCTAGGAATTTTTCATTGTCCCTGGCTGCTGAATTGTAACAGCAGTTATTCATTAAGTTCACATTTTAAAAAATGTCAACAATGCTTCTTTATAGTTTATCTGCATTTGATACACTTCCAGAAAGATGATCCTTAATTTGGCTAATGAGTACATCCATTGTTATTTTAATGACAAGTAATTTACAGAAAGAATAGCTCTTCAGCAAGTATCCTTAAATCTGGAAGTAAAAGTCCCCAGTTTTCCAGTCCAAGAAGGAGCAGTTGGTGTTAGATGGCTCCTGTAGGATGTGGCCACTGGAAATACTTCCTGAGTAATGAACCGGAAATGCAAAAGGAAGAAAACAACTTGAAATATGTTGGACATTTTATATCATAATTTTTGAGTTTATTTTCTGATTTGAGCACAAGTCACAAGTTGCAGAACATGGAGATTTGGGGGAGGTCTGGCCCATTTCCTGCAACCCCATATAACCCTCCTTGGTTCTGTCATAGAAGTTTTTAGATCTATTAATTTGAAGAAAATTGAAACCCATATTCACTAGGATTGTAAATAGAAAATTCAGGAAAATAATCAGTTTTTGAGCTCACCACAGTTTTCTGCAGAAATTTCACTCTTTAACTGAATTTTTTTGTGCATAAATAAGTCCCCACTGAGGCCAGAGTTCTAAGCAGACCTTATAGATATCTAAGATGAAGTGAACATGGGTTCTGTCCTCAGGGGGCTTGTGGTTCACTGAACCAACAGAAATATCCTAACAAATATACCAACTGCAGAACTTTCTTCCTAATCCTAGAACTCTTTTGTTGTTATTGGTTGGAGTAATGAATGTGGCATCCTAAGGTCAAATGTAATGATTGCCACATCCTACCATGCTCTGTTGCATGCTCTGTTGTCAAGGCTGTTAGTCACTCAGTCATGTCTGACTCTTTGTGACCCTATGGACTGTAGCCCAACAGGTTCCTCTGTCCATGTGATTCTCCAGGCAAGAATGTTGGAGTGGGTTGCCATTTCCTCCTCCAGGCAATCTTCCCAACCCAGGGATCGAACCACAGTTTCCCACATTGCAGGCAGCTTCTGAGCCTCTAGGGAAACCCATTGTCAAGGCTAAAGTCTGTTTTAAAGAAGGTTAACTATGGCTTTGTTCTTGTGGTAATAGAAGAGATAAAGAGATCATTTACAAAGCTACCTCCTCAAAAATTGAAAGTATCTCATGCCAGCCATTGCCTGAGTTCATCTCACAGTGATTTTCAGCTGTTTGCAGAATCCAGTTTCTGTTATTTCGGCTGTCACTGTTTTTTTTTTTTTTTTTTCTTTCTTTCTTGAAGCTTCATGAATTAAATATTACTATTGTGTGCTGAGTCACCTCAGTCATGTTAGACTTTTGCAACCCCATGGACTGTAGTCTGCCAGGCTTCTATGTCCATGAGATTCTCCAGGCAAGAATACTGTAGTGGGTTGCCATGCCCTTCTCCAGGGTGTCTTCCCGACCTCAGGATGGAACTCATGTCTCTTAGGTCTCTTGCATTGGTAGACAGGTTCTTTACCAGTAGCGCCACCTATTACTCTTTTACAAATGGGTAAAATGAAGCTTCTGAAGATTAAAACATACAACAAGTACAAAGGTGATAAAAGTACTGTCAGCATTCACTTATCTGGCTTCCATGGGTTCAGCCAACTGCTGATTGAAAATATGCTGGAAAAAGAAAATTCCAGTAAGTTCCAAAAAAGCAAAACCTGAATTTTCCAGGCAGGCAACTGTTTACATAACATTTACATTGTATTTTCGATTATTTGCATATCATTTGCATTCTATTAGTTATTATAAGTAATCTGCTGTTGCTGCTGCTAAATCGCTTCAGTCGTATCCAACTCTGTGCGACTCCAGAGACGGCAGCCCACCAGGCTTCCCCATCCCTGGGATTCTCCAGGCAAGAACACTGGAGTGGGTTGCCATTTCCTTCTCCAATGCAGGAAAGTGAAAAGTGAAAGTGAAGTTGCTCAGTCATGTCCGACTCCTAGCCACCCCATGGACTGCAGCCTACCAGGCTCCTCCGTCCATGGGATTTTCCAGGCAAGAGTACTGCAGTGGGGTGCCAGTGCCTTCTCCGTATAAGTAATCTAGAGATGATTTAAAGTATATCATAGGTCGTACAGTAGGTTATGTGCAAAAAATTGGTGTTTAGAGGCTTGAGCGTCTGTGGATTCTAGTGTCTGCCAGAGCCCTAGAACCAGTCCCCCTCAGATAATGAGGGCTGTCTGTACTGGGAGAGCTTCAAGTTCAGACACTAATGTTGCCTAATCTCTTTCCTTCTCTTTGTAGCTTAGCATATGACTTAACAGTCACTGCTTCTGTTTTTCCTACAGAAAATTTAGGCAAATGAAGGCATTGACGAGTATTCTGACTTCCACTTAACTTCTTATATAATCCTTTGAGCAACCCATTATAGGAGAATGAAGTCATTGGGGACTTAGCGAGATAGATGAAACATTCTAGATATAGGAAAAAAAGTTCTAAGCAGCTAAAAGACAATTGGAGTGAAATACATCAGATGGATGCATGAGATGGCGAAGATGCTGAGCATTTAGTTAACCAGGTAGTAGAGGGTAGGAAGACAGGTGAGCACTGAGAACTTGATACTTGATCATTATCTGGAAGGTAATGAAAATCTTCCTAAAGGACAGTTGATCAGAGCAGGGATCAAGAGCTAAGACTTGAGTCGCAGGATTGATTCTCAGAGGGTTGAGATGGTCGGCATGAGACCCAAGATTGGAAGCTGTATTTGAAATGGTTGTTATTGACCAGGGTCTGTGACCTAGGAGACAATTGTTGCAAGGATGCCATTTGTTGGTATGATTGTAGAGAAAAGTGTATTAGCTTACTATGGCTGTGTAACAAATTACCACAAATTTAAGGGTTAAAATCACACCTATTTGTTAGCTCTTGGTTTTGTAGGTCACAGGTCTGGATGGCCTGCTGTGTTCTCTGCTCAGGGTCTCATGAAGCTGAAATCAAGGTGTTGGCCATGCTAGGCTCTCATCTGGAGGCCCTGGGGAAGAATCTCCTGCCAGGGTCACTCCGGTTGTTGGTAGAATTCATTTTCTTGCAGCTGAAGAACTGAACTCTCCATTTCCTTGACAGCTGTCAGGTGGGGTCCACTCTTTCTTCCTAGGGGGCACCTATGTTCCTTCTCACATGGCCACTCATTCTCAAAGCAGCAATGGCACTGTTAATCTTTCACATACTTAGGATCTCTCTAAATTCCTCTTCCACTCTTGAGTTGAAAAATCTCTCAGCTTTTAAGGGCCCGTGTGGTCAGGTCAGGCCCATCTGGATCATCTCCTTCCCCTGATGTCAACTGTGCTTATAACACAACACAACCAGGGGAGAGATATCTCATGGCCCTAGGTTCTGGGGATTAAGGCAGACATCTTTGGCCACCATTTCCAGCATTCTGCCTCCCACAGAAAATGACGAAGGTTTTCATCTCCTACTTTACTCCTTTGTAAGCTGTGCCAAAGAATTGATGCTTTTGAACTGTGGTGTTAGAGAAGACTCTTGAGAGTCCCTTGGACTGCAAGGAGATCCGACCAGTCTATCCTAAAGGAGATCAATCCTGGGTGTTTGATTGGAAGGACTGATGCTGAAGTTGAAACTCCAGTACTTTGGCTACTTGATGCGAAGAGCTGACTCATTGGAAAAGACCCTGATGCTGGGAGGGATTGGGGGCAGGAGGAGAAGGGGACGGCAGAGGATGAGATGGCTGGATGGCATCACCAACTCGATGGATATGAGTTTGGGTAAACTCCTGGAGTTGGTGATGGACAGGGAGGCCTGGCGTGCTGCGATTCATGGGGTTGCAAAGAGTTGGACACGACTGAGCAACTGAACTGAACTGAACTGAACTGAAGCTGTGTTGCCTCTGATAAAAGTCAGTCTACTCTCTCCCAGGGTTAAAGGGCAGGTGAGAAGCACTGTAACTTTTCCTTCCATCCCAACACTTGCTTCTTCCTGCATGGAAATCTATGTCTTTGAGCGTTCTTTGTATGACTGCCTCCTGGATGTGGGTGCCATGAAACACCCAGAGGGTCCATCAGTTTGGTGCATCTCAGGGTTGTTGGGAAGAGACGTATTGGAGGCCCAGATAGCACAAGAGGGCAGCACAGAGCAAGAGCTCATAAATGTTGAAATGCAGACTCCTCTGATCCTAGGCCTTTCAGATGTGATATGTCCTGCTGCTGCTGCTAAGTCGCTTCAGTCGTGTCTGACTCTGTGCGACCCCATAGACAGCAGCCCACCAGGCTCCCCTGTTCTTGGGATTCTCCAGGCAAGAATTCTGGAGTGGGTTGCCATTTCCTTCTCCATCTGTCTTCAAAGCATCATGTCCCCCAACATGGCACATATAACATGAGCTGACCATAAGTGTACCCCAAAAATCAGCTCTCAAAAAATCTGCTTCTTGGAACCTCGTTTTCTCCAACTTAGAAATGGGCAGATTTCATTCAAGGGTGAGACCTTTAAAATGGAAAAATTCATTTTTTGAATTCCAGCTATGTAAAGGTCCCCATTTACAAGCCTGATGGTGTGGTACAGTGTTTCACAACCTCTTTTCATTACTAATCCACCATGGAGCCTTTTCAAGCATGTTTTCCTAATTTCCCCCTCCGTGGAATTTTAACACTACAACTATACTGTATGTCTATTTACATATCTGTGATTTGTCCATAAAAAGTAGAAGATTTTTTGCTGCTAAGAACTAATTTTCTTTCCCTGGGGACAGTACCTCTCTCGCTGACAGTGCATGTTGTAATGGGAAAAAGGAAATTGCTCAGTTTTTAATATTTATTAAATCTTCAGTATTCATGGTCTATTTGAGTTGGCATTTGGCAATAATACTAAAACATACTTAAGATTAATCCTGAGGAATCATAAGAATCTCTAAACATGAAAAGTCACCCAATATTTTATATTTAATGTAACAACTTGCAAAATCAAATGTGAAGTATGATTCCATTTTTGTGGATAAGATGTATAGAAAACTGGCTGGGGAGATTGATCTACCAAATGCCACTTCTTAGTGGTTACATTCTCCTCCAGGCATTTTGCTTTGGGGGAATTTTATAAATGAATTCATCTCACAGTTGTGTCAAGAAAAGTATTATTAGAGAAGGGTTCACCCTTCTTTTTTTTTTTTTCTTTTCTTTCAACATTTAAAGTGAGTGGGCAGGATCATCCACATGTTAGCAGAAAGAAAAATTTTTTGCATGGTCCACATGACTCCTTTAGCTCTCAAGAGGGCCTTGTGCCTCCAAGTTGATTGTTGTATTCTTCTTATTTCTGCTTGAATGCATGTACATTATTTTCTGCAGAGAAATACCACCTACAAGGGAGTATTTCTTCTCTCCTCACCAGGTTTTGGTATCCCCAGAGTCCCCTTAGTCCTGTTTGTTTTAGGTGTTTCAGGACTTACTGTAGGATTATATGTGGTGAGTTTTTAAGCCCTCTTTTTAAAGTCATCAACTGCTCCTAATCTTAGCAAAATGTCAGGTTAAACTTTTGACAGGTTTGGGAACTTGATATTTTGTAGCCCACTTGGAGTTATAGGCTGCTTCCATTCTGAGCACCTTGTTCCAATTTACATCAGAGGGAATTATGTGCAGGTCAGGGCTGAGAGTAGGTTATAATTAATGGGATGGACAAGTGGGTTTTTTGTGTTTCATAAAATAAAATGGAAATCACATGTGCTTAGAACATTTGCGTGTTTTTATATATTTACATTTATTCTAGTAAACATTAATTATAACTGATATATTTCTCCTGTGAACTTGATAACTGGGAGGTCAAAGCCATTGTTCACTGCTTAGAAAGGATGGATGACAAGCTGGTTATACATTAGAAATGAGTAGTTGGGGAGATACTGGTGAGCGAGCTGGTGGAAGTAATTCAGTGTTAGGTTTTTGTCCTAATTTTCTCTCATGTTTAAAGCATCCACTTGCCAATATGATCCAGATGTCAGTCCTTCTCAGGGAGACTAGGGAGTGCTTAGCTTGTGAAATTGGTGAGGACACATGACCACTGCATAAGTATTAGTCTTCTTTTGTTTAAGTTCAGAAGTAGTTGAAGCACTACCCGAATTTACAGCATCCAAATTTTCTTTATATTTATACATCAGAAACTTCCAACTCCTGGTGGATGTAGCAGTAGTATGTTCCTGAGGAAAGCAGTCTTTTGAGTCAGAAAAATCCAGATTCTAAACTGGACTCTGCCCTCTGCCAGCTGTGTGGCCCCAGGCTGTGTGCTGTGTGCTTAGTCACTCAGGCATGTCCGGCTCTTTGCGACCCTGTACTCTGTAGCCCGCCAGGCACCTCTGTCCGTGGGGATTCTCCAGGCAAGAATACTGGAGTGCATTCCCCTCCTCCAGGGGTGGCCTGGGGCAAGACGCCATAATTCTGAGCCTCAGTTTCCCCATCTGCAAAATGGGGGAAATGATACAGACTATTTAGGGATTAGAGACACTTTATATAAAGTATTAGTCATTCAGTCATGTCCGATTCTTTGTGACCCCATGGACTATAGCCTGCCAGGCTCCTCTGTCCATGGGACGCTCCAGGCAAAAATACTGGAGTGGGTTGCCATTCCCTTCTCCAAGAGATCTTTCCAACCCTGGGATTGAACCTAAGTCTCCTCCATTGCAGGCAGATTCTTTACTGTCTGAACTATAAAACATGCCAGTAATGTGTATGTGAGGGAATGGAAGAAAAAAGGAAGCTCAACAGAAACCCTCTGTAAATTGCATTACCTGTCAGACATTTGGGTGTTAGGTGTATTAATGCATTCTTTATTATTGTCTTGAAGTCTCCAGCCCCCCCACATAAATGTTATTTCATTAAGTTATTTCCTTTTACAGATGTTCTTTGTACAGAGGAATCAGTACAAGGACCCTGTCCATCAGGGTTTGGTGTTGTTCAGTTGCTCAGTCATGTCCTACTCTTTACAACCCCATGGACTGCAGCATGAGTCCTTCACCATGAGTTTGCTCAAACTCATGTCCATTTTATCAAGTTTGCTCAGACTCATGTCCACTGAGTTGGTGATGCCACCCCGCCATCTCATCCTTTGCTGCCCCCTTCTCCTCTTGCCCTCAATCTTTCTCAGCATCAGGGTCTTCTCCAGTGAGTCGGCTCCTTCATCAGGTTCCCAAAATATCAGGGTATAATAAAATAGCTAAGTAAGGCATCATGAAACCTTTCTGCCCTGGTCTAAGGAAGCCATTTAAGTATTTAATGAAAGAATAACTTTGCGTGTAGATGCATGGTAACAATCTACAGGATTTCCTGATGCCGCTTCCACAAATGAGCTGGAAGAGTGTTTGTCGGTTTTAAATGCAATGAGCCGAATTGCCCTCGGGTTCCTTAACACTGCTTTTGAGTATCCCAGTTTACTTTTTCTTTTTGGAGTTTAATTGTTGTACAAACATCCCAGTTTAGAAAGTTTCTGCAGAGCTCTCCAAGGTTTTAGGTCTGTAGTATTCCTTGAGGGGCCCTTGGGGGACGGGAATGTTCTTAGGTTTTGGGTATTAGTACCCTTCTTCAATGCAAGCCTTGGTAAAAAGATACTGAGAGAAGACAGTATAGATAGAAAGGCAAAATGAGCAAGAAGAAAATCCCACTGATCATGGGCAAAGTCTCCACTGAGTTGCAGGTTGGGATCTAAAATACATTTACTCAGTGTACATGTCCTCAGTATATACTCAATATATTTGTGCCAAAGACATATTAGTTGGTAAAAGTAACACGTAAATGAGTATATTTATGCCTTACAGTAAACTCTTTTAGGGTTTAATGACTATACCATTTTCAAAACACTGTCACTATTTTGGCATCATTGATCTACCTATAAGGATATGTTCTGTAGCTCCATGAGTGAGGTGTGGCTGATCTCTTCAGCTTCATTCAGTCCTTTATAGAAACCTTTACAAAAATCATTGTGTGATTGACATGTATATGGTACTATGTATAAAATAGATAAATAATAATAGCCTTCTGTAGAGCACAGGGAACTCTACTCAGTGATCTTTGGTGACCTAAATGGGAAGGAAGTCCAAAAAAGAGGAGATATATGTGTATGTATAGCTGATTCACTTTGCTGTACAGCAAAAACTGATACAACATTGTAAAGCAACTCTACTCCAATAAAAATTAATGGAAAAAACACCCTATGAGCCCAGTAATTAACAGAGTTTCTGACAAATAATAGGATGTCAGTATGCTTTAGGTTTTGCCTAGTGCTGCTTTGACAATAAGTGCATGATAACGCCTCTTCCTTCTCCCCAAAGGTGTGAGGTCAGAGAAAGAAAAGGAGAGGGAAGGGGAGAGGGAGGGAGGAGCATGAGCCCAGTCTTATCTTCCCACTCAGTGTAGAGCATCTGGAATTGGAAATGATCTTAGCTGACATTTTCTAATCTCCTACGCAATGCAGGAAAATTCCTTCTAAGATAATTTCAACAAAGGGCAGGAAGCCTGATGTAAGACGAGAGGTCTCTTTCTGTAGGGTGGTGATTTGGTTCAGTATGGTGGTATTATTTGTAGGTTGAGGTGGCGTGCTGTAGAGTTGGTGTGGGAAATTGGGGTGAGGCCTGGACTGGTGGTGACCACATTGTGGAGGGCCGTTTGGGACCAGTTTTGAGCTGCCATTTTGTTCCATTGTGGAACCTAAATCCTAGTGCTTTCTCAGTGAGTTTAAATATATCCATCAAAGGAATTTATGTGGTCTTTTAATATATGTTAATAAAATTGATTGAAAGCATTATATTAAAATTATTTTTTATACTTATTGAACATCAGGGAGAGAAGGAAGAATTTTTGCCAGTTTCCTTTGGCACAAAAACATGCAAAAACCTTAACTTACCCGAATTTTGCCAAAGGAATTCAACCTATTAACCACAATTTTCTATATTATACTTTTCCAAGAGATCCAAAGAAAAAAAAGCAACATTTTGGATTAATGTGAAAATTGATTGTCTTGGATACAAATATACATTCAACTTTGATCTCTTAAATCTTCTCTATTTACTATTAAAGGGGAAAAAAGATCTTTTTATAATAATAATCATAAGGAACAATGAAATTTGGGATTACCTAAGAATCTTCCAATTAGATTCAGGATACAGTTTGTAAGTTATGCAAGTAAAGTGGACTCAAGCATTTTAGGAATGTTTCGACAAGGACTTTTTTCTAAAAAAGGTTTCTGTTTGGAGTTCAGTTAACCAGAAAATTAAATTAACTGGAACTCTTCTATTTCCAGAGAATTTCAATTACTTGGAGTTTGACTGTACTTTTATTGTAGTCTTGCTTCCCATGCAGATGTGAATTCCATGTTCTTTTTTTAAAATGTGTTTTATTGAAATATAGTTGATTTCCAATGTTGTGTTAATTTCTGCTGTAAAACACAGTGATTGTTATTTATTTATACTTTCTTTTTCATATCCTTTTTCATTATAATTTATCACGGAATACTGGATGTAGTTGCCTGTGCTGTGCAGTAGGACCTGGTTGTTTATCTCTTCTATATATGGTGGCTTGCACCTTCCATTTTCTGATTTATTTCTTGCAGAGTGCTTAAGGACAATGAGTACTCGAATGAGCAGGATAGTGGTGGCTTTTTGGTTTGGGATTTTAATTACTACTATTAATATCTATCCATCTACATTGATATCTATAATCTGTATGTAGAGAGATAGAAGCAGAGCTCCCTGGCAGCACTGTTTATGTTTAGAGAAATATTAGTAGATAATACTTTCACTATGACTTGACTTCGATCTTTCTCTCCCAAGTATACTTTTTCCCTTTCAAACCTGCCATTTAGAACCGAGGAGTATTTTTTTTCGAGACAGAACAATGTTTTCATCTCTGTTTCTTGAAGTAGTACACAGAAGGAAATGGCATCATGGTAAAAAGAATTTATAAGTGAAATTGGAATGTTTTGCTAAAGATAACCAGGAAATAAGGAGTGAAAGCCCTCAAGTAGCACAGAGGCCAGATGGTCTTTTTTTTTACTGCAGTCACTAAGCAGGAAATTCTGCTTGATTAAGAAGACGCTGGTCTTGATTTTCATTCACTGATTTTGAGGTCCCTTTTTTTTAATGGGTATATGTGTACACACACAAAACCCACAGATTTTATTCAGCCAGTTGATTGTTGGTGTCATTGTTAGCAGGACTCTTCTGATGAGAATGCGAAGTCTTAATGATAAAGAGGGAAATGGGTTCCCAAGTCTCAGCTCTGAAAGAACTTGGGATTGACACACTCTACCCCAAACAAGCCATCATTACCATCTCCAGCAAATTGTTGTAGGGTCTGGTGTTTTGTTGTGTTTTCTTTTGATAACCCAGAATGAGAAAAGCTGCATACCACAGTGGCTAAGTAGGGTTTTGTGAGATACAGGGTAGACTCAGGGGAGAAAAATAGAGGTTTTGGGGTTCAACACTCCAGGGGGCTAATGTGCATAAAGGACCTGAGTTTAATCCTCAGAGCTGCCAGTCAGGATCATGATGAAGAAGCACCCATGCAAAGAATTGCCTCTGGATGCTGCTAGGCTGGGGTGGGCACGGGATGCTGGGCACCTCTCTTTGGACTGTGATGTTTTAGCCATTGATATTGAGGGGAGCTTGCCTGGCATTGACTCGGACACAACAAAGCACCCTTCTGAAAAGTCACCCTGCCCTCGCCTTACACCTATTGCTCAGCACCCCAGGAGTGAGCAATTTTCCAATCTGTAGTCTAAGGAAGAAAATGAATAGAGTTGCGAAATGGAATACTTGCATCCATTCACCAGGGAGAGTCACTTGGTGGAATTTGTAATGGAATGAATAGATGTAGACAACAGGCAGAACTGTTTGGAGCCGTGCCCTGAATCCGGTGTCTGTTGATTTAAATAAGGAAACTACGTAACAAGCCAGCAGTCCTTACCATAAAGCTGATAAATCAGACAGCAAAAATTATTTTGTATTTATTTTCAAAAGAAATATATCACCACTTGAAGATAGCTTAGCCACCTGGAAAGGTCACTGTTCTCAAAGCTAGACATTTTTTCATAAGTGAATTTTTAAGCCCTAGGTTGCACCTCAAGTACTGACCCCTTGAAATGTCACCTTATCTTATATTCAAAAAGCCAGCTTCTTAGAAAATTTGATCCAATGAAAAGATAAAATGTGCAAGATGAAATGCACACTTACTAGCTTAAAATGGACCTTTTTCCCCCCCTTTAAGAGTCACATAATCCTAAAGCACAAACAAACAAGACCCTAAGATCACAGCATTTGACATTATTTCCAGGGTAATATAGTGAGTTCCCATTTTATAAATCACATTTATCATCTCTCTCTGAAATAGGACAAGGAAACCTATTTTGATAATGCAAGAAAAATCTCAGAGTTTCACCGGCCTTGAGAGAATTTTGGAAGAGTTGTTAGAAGCCTGATAGCATTTATAGGATTTGTTTTCATATGGATCACAAATATGTATATACTTTACATAATTTTGTGCACAACTATCAAGCTGTAAAGAGTTTAAATCTTGGCTTTTAGGCCAAAAAGTCTTTGGGGTGGGGATAACACACTGAGAATTGCTGGCTACATAACCCCCTCTCTGCCCGCCACTCTGTCCTCTCCTAAACCTTGTGTGCTTCCAGGTAGAGTGGTCTGCACCCACCACCCAGACTCCCCAGACCCTTGCCTTGGTTTCTGCTGCAGCCACAGTAGCAGCTCTTTTTTTCTCTCATGGGAGTTCCGTCTGTAGTCATCTCCCTTCTGGCCTCTTCTTGAAGAGATGAGCTCTGATGATCATGATCTGATGGCCATTCCAATTCTCCCTAGCCAGTGAGTTTCTTTCTGTTGAGATGCCTTTTGTTAATGCCCTTATTGTCAGCAAGACCCCAACAGAGCTCTCAGGCACTGGGACCATTTAGTATTAATTCATCTTTGATCCTTCAGTCATGAAGCCCTGGCTGTTCATTTCCCCTGTGCTGTTTGTCTACTTCTTTCCTTTCCTTTTTGAAATTTCTTCTCCTAGAGAGACAAAAACAGGTAAGACCAGAGAAAACCAATGAGTCTTGAAATGTCTCAATTTCCTTCACACCCTTTTGTGAAACCCTAACTGCGTGTCCATGGTTCCTTTCAACTTTGAGTTAATATCCTGCCACTAAATATTCAGATATTCAGGGAATTCTAAGTACTGTAGTTCCTGTTATTGGGTTTTTTTTTTTTTTTTGGTCCACTGTGTGATGGCGACTTTCCTCTCTCAAATGGCCTTGCCCAAGTAAACAAAGAGGTCACTGATTCCCATAATTTATCATTTTGTCTTTTTATGTTAGAAATAGTCAAATTTGGACTTTAATGTCCTTGAAGAAGAGATCATTCCTTAAGGAAATCTGAAACTAAATATTTAACAGCCTGAGAGACTGAATCATAAGTCTCTGGTCAAACGCTGGAAAGTTTTATCCTGAAATCAAGATGTTCTTTGCTTGTTTACTGGCAGAGGAAAAAGACAAAATATCAGCCAAAAGCCTCCACAGATCTGAGCAGAAATAACTCCTTAGCTAAAGCTGACCTGCACTCACCCCTCTGCCTTCTAGCAAGTCATCCTTTCCGTTTCCTTTGTTTTATGTATGGTTCCTTGAAATTACCAGGTTTTCTCACCAGTTTCCCAGTTTATTTTAAGTCTACCTCATTAAAATTCAGCTTCTTCCAGGGTATACCTTTGGTGCCACATTCACTAGTGCATTCCCAGGGCCCCATCAGTGCCTAGTACACAGCAAAACCTCAGAAATACCCATTGATGAAAAAAATAATCAGAGAAATGACTTTCTCTCTGGGTGTGCTACAAAATCATTTTAAAAGAATTTTTTTTAATGCTTAAAGAAAGCCAAGTGAATGTACATAAAGGATTCCTAATGTCATAAAAGTATAAAACTAGCTTACTCTTCCAATCTCTTAAAATGAGTTTAGGTTAAGAGTAGGGAAGAGTTGAAGTTCTAGACCAGTTAAAGGCTGATTTGGGATAAATGAGGAAGTTATTAAGGATTAATGAAAAAGTCTGTTTGGGCTTCCCAGGTCCTGCAGTGGTAAAGAATCCACCTGCCAATGCAGAAGAGACACAAGAGACACTGGCTTCAGTCCTTGGGTTGGGAAGATCCCCTGGAGTAGGAAATGGCAACCTGCTCCAGTATTCTTGCCCGGAAGACTCCATGGACAGAGGAGCCTGACAGGCTACAGTCCATGGGTCTCAAAGAGTCAGTCACAACTGAGTATGCTCACACACACTGGGCAAAACCTATAGGTGGGGCTTACCTGCTCTCTGCCAGTTTTCCTGGTGTCAGCTGACCTTAGAGGATGGTGGGGATAAAAGACATGGAACACTGTCTTGTGAGCTCTTCTTACTTCTGGTCTTCCATGGTACAGGAGTCATTTGTGTCAAGTTAGCTGGCTAGAGAGGACAAGATGGTTGGATGACATCTCTGATTCAATGGACATGAACTTGGGCAAACTCCAGGAGTTGGTGCGGAACAGGGAAGCCTGGCGTGCTGCAGTCCATGAAATTGCAGGGTCGGACATGACTTGGTGACTGAAGAGCAGCAATCGCTGCCTCTGCCATCACTGCTAGAAGGCCCAGTGGTGATCTCAATTCTTGGGACCACTACTGACCACATCTCCAGGAGGAGATGGAAGCGTTTCTTGAGGAATAATTCTTCATGGCTTTCTTATGGTTCTGTACCCCTCGTTAGCTGAGGTGCTGACTGCCTTTGTTCCAGGCTATCTTTCTAAGGATTTTTGTACAATGAATAGCCTTCAAAGGTTGAAAGAAAACATCTCCCCCCAGGGTAGAAAGCAGGATTGTTGCCCATTGTAATAAAGAACATGACACCCTCCAGGGCAGATGCTGGGCTTGTTTGCTTGCAGTCCATTATCAAAGATGCAGGTTTCCAAAGCTTGGGCTTGCTCAGCTGAAATGTAAACCCTTGTGTGTGTCACTTATGCCTAGGCTGCCGCTCCATGGGACTTGGTGACTTGTGAACAGGAAACACACGCTGCTCCCTGGGCCCTGACTCAGAAATGTTGTTTGTCTAATTCGGGACTCTCGTGTCTTCTGCCAGTGCTTGTCAGGAGGCTAACTGACTAGCTTGCAGGTAGCTTGAAACCCTTCACTGTTCTTGATGGTCCCCCATGCCCCACCCTGTGCCAAGGTCCTTTATTTCCTGCAAAATCAAAAATTCTGGCAAGGGATTCATGTGGGACATAGAACCCTTCCCTGAGGAGCAGAGAACTGCAGCCTCAAGACCGTGGTAGGCAATCCAGTGGTGATAAATAGAGGTACGTCCAAGTCTAGGAAATCGACATTGTCTGTATGAAGATGATTACAGAGTGACTACTGTAATAATAGGAATGCTAATTTATTACTCATAGACTCTTCCTTCATGTAAGATACTCTATGAATGTTATTCAATGAATAAATGAATCAGTAGCCTTCCTGCTTCCAAACATGGTTTGAAGAGATTTCCAATGGGAAAAAAAAAAAAAAAAAGATCATTTGTGTATTGAAAGAAGAATGGGAAGAGGTGATTCAGGACAAGAAGGGGAGGAGGGTATGAAAGGTACAGTTTTGCCAGGCACTTTTAAGACTTTGTTTCACTTAATTCTCAAAGGACCCTTCAATAAGGAAGCTCTAGAAAAATATGAAACGGCTCTGTGAATGTAAGGTCCATTGGGTAGCTGGCTCCTATCTACCTCTGCTAGGAAATGGTGCATGCAGAGTTTGAACTCAGGTTTATCGGATTTTGAGGGACCCATTTCTCTGTACAACATCACACCGATGGCCTCATCCCAAACTGGGGCTTGCTGACAGCTCATCAAAGAGAAAGGTGGATGAAATGCATGGTCTAAAAGAGGAAAGCCTATTAGGTTCCTCTTTCATGGGTTTGCAAAGAGGTGAACATGACTTAGCAACTGAACAACAACAACTCATCTCACAATAGAAGGAAAGAATGGGGAAAGGGAAAAAGAAGAATACAAGGCACATGTAGAGAAGAGGAAAAAAAGCCTGCAATTTTAGCTACAATGTCAGATAGGATATATTATTTACTGTTCTGAACCCCTTCAGCTTAGAAACTGCAATAATAACAATAATCAATCTTATTATGTAAGTCCATTAAACTAAACACCAATGATCTTATTAAGTGTATCGTTCTACTAGCGTCTTTAGCAGAATTTGCATTGGAAGAAAAGTATAAGATGATAAAAGCATGACTTGACAAAACCTGGCTGTTCTGTTAATGCTAGCGAGTTGGCTGCAGCAATTGTTACTCAGAGTAGAACCTTAGCTTCTCTGGGAGTTCTGGAAAGCTCTATGTAAAGGTTATCTTTAAAGTGTAAGAGCATGCTCTGAATGCAGACTTTTTTCTTTTTTTTTTTTTTTTGGTAAGAAAAAATTGATTTTCTTAGGAATATATGCTGTTAGCTCAGCTATCTAACAACAAAAAAAGAATATTTTGTTTCAGATGGGGCAAAACATAGATCTAAAAATTTTAAGTGGATCATGGTTTGAAAGGGGAGTGATTAGTGTGATTTTAAAGCAGTTTTAATTTTATACTTTAAAACTGTGTGTGTGTGTGTGTGTGTGTGTGTGTGTGTGTGTATTAATGATAACCTAATTTTACTGCCCCAGACTTAAAGATTTCTTGCTGCCTGGAAAACTAGTTCATCCATTAGTACTGAAATTGATTCAAGGTATTTGTGCTCAAATTTCTCCCAAGAAGCTTCCCGCCTTTGTTCTGTAGGGACACCCAGTTCCGACACTGTTCTTAATATCCTGTTTTCGTTTGTCAGCCCTCTTGTCCTTTTCAATGCCCTGTTCCCATGTTCCCTGTCTGTCTCGTGTGGTGCTTTACAATAACAATTCAGAACAAAAGAGTCCCTCCTCTTTCTGTTGCCTTAAAAAAAAAAAAAAAAAAAAAGACTTCATTCCCTGACTGTAGGGCTTGAGTGATCACGGGAAGTATTGAAAACATGTTCTTCATAAGAGTTAACCAGGAGTTGTAAAGGAGGGTTACTTTTCTTTATTTTTTAAGATCGCAAAGTGGCTTCAGGGTCTTGTGAACACAAGGATTTTGTGGATGGCTGACTTTGAAGTGGAGAGTAAAAGCAATTTCCCTGGGAGTTGGTGAATGACAGGGAGGCTCTTTTATGCAAAGAGTCAAACATCACTTAGTGCCTGAAGAGCAACAAGGAATAACCGTTGCAAGTCCAGCCAAAAGCCACCGAAGGTGTTAAAACGACCGGTCGCTGTGTTGACAGAGAAACTGAGAGAAGTTCCATCTAAGGACAGACTGTGTGGTTGTGAAAACTGTCCTTGAGGAGAGGGAATGGTTTGGGGAGGCTGATTCCTGGGGTCCGTTTCTAAGGCAGATGCCCGTAGCATCCATTTCCCTCCAGCTGTGACCATGAGAAATAAGTAGTCCAGAATAGAGTGAAGCCAGCCAGAAAGACTAAAACAAATATTGTCTATGAACACAGGTATCTGGAATCTAGAAAAACGGTACAGAGGAACCTATTTGCAGGGCAGAAGTAGAGACGAAGGCATAGAGAACGGAGTTGTGGACTGAGTGGGAGAAGGAGAGGGTGGGATGGATTAAGAGTGTGGCACTGACCTATGTATACCACTGGGTGTGAAATGTGGGTTTGAGCTGCTTTTTCCTTCTGCGGCTGGACGGTTCTCCTGTGACCGTGATTCAGTTCCTTTTTTGGCCTTTGGCGTGAAAACCTTGTACAAGGAAGATACAAACCTACTCTGATAACTTCAGCGCCACATGCTCTGAGTCTGTGGAAGGTTTTTGCATCCTCGCCCCATGCCTGCTCGCTTTTGAAGGCAGCAACAGGGCAGTTGAAATTAAACCCAGGGTTAGAGACAGTGTCTGTCTGCAACAGTCCCTGAAAGGCAGCAAGATTATCCATTTTGGGTCAAGGCATTGTAAATATAAGCAGTCTCTTAAGAGTGATTGTGCTGTGCTTAGTCACTCAGTCGTGTCCAACTCTTTGAGACCCCATGGACTGTAGCCCGCCAGTCTAATCTGTCCACGGGATTCTCCAGGCAACAATACTGGAGTGGGTTGCCATGCCCTCCTCCAGCGGATCCTTCCAACCCAGGGATCAAATCTGGGTCTCCCACACTGTAGGTGGATTGTTTAACGTTTGAGCCACCAGGGAAGACCCTTAGAGACTGGGACACTCAAATAAATGAAGCTGTGCTGAGGAGTCAATTGTGACGTCAGCTTCAATGAGCCCTGTTATTTCTTCCTGTACATAATAATGTGTGTATCACTAAATCTATGAGGTTCAAGGTGAAACTGGCCAAATACCTCATTTACTTTGATGTGGACACTTATTGCTTTACCCTACATGTACCGTGGAGCAGGAAATGGCAACTCACTCCGGTGTGTTCTGCCTGGAAAATATCATGGACAGAGGAGCCTGGTGGGCTACAGTGCAAAGGGTTGCAAAGAGCTGGACACAACTGAGCGACTGAGGAGCAAACGTGTACCAATATTCAAAACATTAGGACGTTTAATCAATTGTGAAAACATTGGGGTCATTACTTATAATGAATGGAAAAATGTTCCTGGGTGAAAACAGCGTGAAATCTGGGTTGGGAGTCATGGCATATGTAATATTACGGCATGAATTGCTATGATACAGGCAGTGTTGGAAGTGTTAGTCACTCATTCATGTATGACTATGTGACCCCATGGACTGTAGCCCGCCAGGCTCTTCTGTCCATGGTATTCTTCAGGCAAGAATACTGGAGTGGGTTGCCATTTCCTTCTCCAGGGGATCTTTCTGACCCAGGGATCAAACCTCAGTCTGCTGCACTGCAGGCAGACGCTTTACCATCTGAGCCACCAGGGCTGATACTATGATACAATGTATATCTAAAATATATGTATTTCTTTGGAAGGAATAATGCTAAAGCTGAAACTCCAGTGCTTTGGCCACATCATGCTAAGAGTTGACTCATTGGAAAAGAATCTGATGCTGGGAAGGATTGAGGGCAGGAAGAGAAGGGGATGACAGAGGATGAGATGGCTGGATGGTATCACCGACTCGATGGACGTGAGTCTGAGTGAACTCCGGGAGTTGGTGATGGACAGGGAGGCCTGGCGTGCTGCGATTCATGGGGTCACAAAGAGTCGGACACGACTGAGTGACTGAACTGAACTGAACTGATGGGAAAGTAAATGGCAACCCACTCCAGTATTCTTGCCTTGGTAAAATTCCATGGACAGAGGAACCTGGCAAGCTACAGTCCACAGAGTTGCCAAGAGTGAGACACCACTGAGCAACTAAATCATGACCACGTGTATTACTGTGATACAACATACACCTAAAGAGGTTCAAGTAATCTTCTTTGTCTAAAATTGGATCAAGAATACTAGCGTAATTCCTGGCAAAAATTGATTCTGTTTCTTTTCATACGAAATAGAACGCTTGCTGCTCAGCCGCTCAGTCGTGTCCAACTCTTTGCCACCCTTTGGATGGTAACCAACCAGGCTCCTCTGTCCATAAATATTTTCCAGGTGAAAATACTGGAGTGGGTTGCCATTTCCTCCTTCGTGGTACACATATAATAAAGCAGTATGTGTCCACAGTGAAAGTAAATGAGGTATCTGGCAGTCCAGTTTCACCTTGATAAATTTAACACACCAACTCTTTCCTGTTTATATACAAGAACCACTCATTATCATGGGCTTACTCAGTGGCTCAGTGATAAAGAATCTGCTTGCGATGCAGAAAACACAGGAGACAGGGGTTCCATTCCTGGGTTGGGAAGATCCCATGGAGAAGGGAATGGCAACCCACTGAAGAATTTTTGCCTGGAGAATCCCATGGATAGAGGAGGCTGATGGGCTGCAGTCCAAAGGGTCACAAAGAGTTGATCAAGACTGAAGTGACTTAGCACGCACACACACACACACACACACACACATTCATGCTACTAGTAATATTCCAATTTGTAGATGAGGAACTTGAATCTCACAGCTTAACATTTTCATCTAGCTGCTGCTGCTGGACTACAGCCCACCAGGCTCCTCCATCCATGGGATTTTCCAGGCAAGAGTACTGGAGTGGGGTGCCATTGCCTTCTCCGTTTCATCTAGCTAGTAAGTGATATCTCAGTGCAGGAGTTCTTACCAAGAATTCTGTGTTTTGACAAGAATTACATACTGAGTTACATATTAAATGACAGAGTTAATTATACATTCTTAAAATTCATTATGCTGACAATGAAATGATGCTTTTGAACTGTGGTGTTGGAGAAGACTCTTGAATAGTCCCTTGGATGGCAAGGAAATCCAACCAGTCCATCCTACAGGAAATCAGTCCAGAATATTCACTGGCAGGACTGCTATTGAAGCTGAAACTCCAATCCTTTAGCCTCCTGATGCTAAGAGCTGACTCATTGGAAAAGACCCTGATGCTGGGAAAGATTGAAGGCAGGAAGAGAAGGGGATGACAGAGGATGAGATGGTTGGATGGCATCACCAGTCCAATGGACATGAGTGTGAGTAAAGTCCGGGAGTTGGTGATGGACAGAGAGGCCTAGCATGCTACAGTCCATGGGGTCACAAAGAGTCAGACACGACTGAGAGACTGAACTGAACTGACTGAATGCTAACTATGGATCTTGCGGCCATTAGAACTTCTCCGTGGGAACTATACTTTTAATAAACTGGTACTCTTAGACAACGTGATTTAAGAAGTTAATCCAGGCCTCCCCTGGTGGCTCAGGGGTAAAGAATCTTCCTGCAAATCCTGCAACTAGAGAGTAGCTCCCATGGAGCAACAAAGACCCAGTGTTAAGAAAAGCTAATCCAATCAATCCTAACAATTAAAAAAAAAAAAAAAGATGCAATCCTCTTTCTACTATCATGGAAGGGAATTCCACTGTCTTCCCAAGTTAAGACACCAACAACGCAAAAACTTCAGCAAAGGGAAAAGACTGGAATTGAGTCCATGACTATTTGCCCTCCAGTGGACACGGCTGGCCGTTGGCAGTGCGGAAGTCTTAGGTTCTACCCGAGCCATTTTCAGCCACAAAGCAATTCTTGGCCAACGTTCCAGAGTCCAGTTTTCTGACAAAGTTCAGGAATAACCAGTCATTTTCCCCTTTGTATTAAATTTATCTTCAGTGCCATTTTACTATGTAGGGTTCACTGGTAGCTCAGAGGGTAAAGAATCTGCCAGCAATGCTGGAGACCGTGATTTGATGCCTGGGGTCAGGAAGATCCCCTAGAGAAGGGCACAGCATCAACTCCAGTATTCTTAGTGCTGCCCTGGTGGCTCAGTCAGTAAAGAATCTGCTTCCCATGCAGGAGACTCAGGTTTGATCCATGGGTGGGGAAGATCCCCTGGAGAAGGAAATGGCAACCCACTCCAGTATTCTTGCCTGGAAAAATCCCAAGGACACAGGAGCCTGGTGGGCTATGGTCCATGGGGTCGCAAGAGTCGGACATGCCTTTGAGACTAAACCACCAGCACCAGCACCAGCACCAGCACCAGTAGTTTTGCCTGAGAAATCTCACGGACAGAGGAGCCTGGTGGGCTACAGTCCTTATGGTCCCCAGAGTCCGACACGACTGAGCGACTTTCACTTCAAGCACTGTCATAGATAGTGGGTGGGAAATGCAATCTTTACAAGGAGCTTAAAATCAACCTCTTATAAAAGCAAACTAAACAAACTGGAATATCACATGGTCATGATCTTTACCACTGTGTCTTCAAGGCCATGGCCATCTAGTCCCAAGCACCGTGCAAGGCGCGGTTTAAGGAAAGCGTCGTACAAAAGAATGCCAAAGGGGAATGATATTCCAAAATACAAGCTGAGTCTTCCAAAAATCATGTCAACACTCCCAGATTGCATTTCTTCTGACAACCATGTTTTTCTTTTCTCTCTGTCTCACTTGCTTTCTCTGCCTGCTTCCTTGCATCTCTCAAAGACTCTCTTTCTCGATCTTTCCTAAATGGAGCACTTAGCGATCTTTCCTCGGAGAAGGCGATGGCACCCCACTCCAGTACTCTTGCCTGGAAAATCCCATGGACAGAGGAGCCTGGTAGGCTGCAGTCCATGGGGTTGCTAAGAGTCGGACATGACTGAGCGACTTCACTTTCACTTTTCACTTTCATGCATTGGAGAAGGAAATGGCAACCCACTCCAGTGTTCTTGCTTGGAGAATCCCAGGGACGGGGGAGCCTGGTGGGCTGCCGTCTCTGGGGTCGCACAGAGTCAGACATGACTGAAGCAACTTAGCAGCAGCAGCAGCGATCTTTCCTAAATAGAGCACTTAGCGACATTCTCTGTGATTGTCGGCCTCATTCTTTACAGACTCTGCTCAGAACACCTACCCATCAGTCACAGAAAGTGTGCTTGGCACTTCCCTGGTGGTTCAGCGGCTAAGATTGTACACTCCGAGCACAGGGGGCCCAGGTTCGCTCCCTTGTTGGAGAACTAGATCCTACACCCTGCAACTAAAGCTTCTACATGCTGCAACAAAGACTCAGCTCAGCCAAATAAATATTTAAAAAAAGAAAAGAAAATGGGGGTGCTGGGCAAGCCAGTTCTTTCCTCCATGGATGTAATCCAAGCTGCACGAGACACAGAGTCAACACAGTCTGCCCTGAGACATCTCTAACATAGCTATCCCTTCATCCCCCAGTGCAGCAGTATTGGGGTGTTCTTATAAACTGATTAGGGTTTCTGGGTCAGGAAGAGCCCCTGGAGGAGAAAATGGTAAACCGCTCCAGTATCCTTGCCTGGAGAATTCTATGGACAGAGGAGCCTGGCGGGATTCAGTCCCAAAGAGTTGGACACGACTGAAATGATTTAGCATGCATGGATGCGAACACGACTTCACAATTCAGACTCTGGCATCTAGCGGGCTTCTGCTGGACCACCATGCGAGTTCCTTTAACACCCAAGTGCGTTCCCTTTCACGTTTTACTGGAGGAAGCGAAGCCCACACACTCTCCATACATCCTTCATATTTACCCACTGTCCCCTTTGTGACCCAGGACCCTCTTCAGAACACCACATTACCTTTAGTCACCATTGCTCCTGAGGCTCCTCTTGGCCATAACAATCTCTCAGAGCTTCCTTTGTTTTTGGAGATCTTGAGACTGAAGAAGGACCTGGCAAATATTTTGTAGAATGTCTGTTCCTACTGGGATGTGTTTGAGGTTATTCTCACGACTAGATTGGGTTATAGCCTTTTTTTTTTTGGAAGGAAGGAAGGAAGAATTC
The DNA here is from genome assembly GCF_029378745.1 of Bos indicus. Taxonomy (NCBI): domain Eukaryota; kingdom Metazoa; phylum Chordata; class Mammalia; order Artiodactyla; family Bovidae; genus Bos; species Bos indicus. The sequence goes on from NC_091789.1 coordinate 140,377,183, forward strand.
AAAGGCACCACATTCTATCAAGGGAATATATGACCTATAGATCTTCCACTGGGGATACTGACTGAAGTCTTAGCTCTTAAGTTTCCTAGCTCTTAAGTTACTTCCTAACTGCTTTCCTTGTTTTAACCACTGGAAGAGACTCACTCACCACAGCCTGTAAGTAAGGAGTTAGAAATTCTATACCACATCTTCAAGTGGGAAGTCATTACATAAATTACTGGGAATTCTGTGCCTCTGTGTTGGAGCTTCACTAATCATACCATGAGATGAGATGGTTGGATGGCATCACTGACTCGATGGACATGAGTTTGGGTAAGCTCCGGGAGTTGGTGATAGACAGGGAGGCCTGGCATGATGCAGTCCATGGGGTTACAGAGTCGGACATGACTGAGTGACTCAAATGATACCCATCTTTTATTGCCAATAATAGCATTACTGGACATCCCCTGGTGGGTCCAGTGATTGAGAATTCGCCTGCCAGGGCGGGGGACACAGGTTCAGTCCCTGGTCTGGGAAGATCACACATGCTGAGAAGCAACTAAGCCTGTGTACCACAATTACTAAAGCTTTGCTCTACATCCTGGGAGCCACTACAAGAGAAGCCTCTGGAATGAGAAGCCTACATTTTGCAACTAGACAATAGCCCCTGCTCGCCGCAACTAGAGAAAGTCCACACGCAGCAATGAAGACCCATAGCAGTCAAAAAAAAATTTTTTTAATAAATTAATTTTAAAAATAACCTTGCTATACAGAAAAGGATCAGTGCTTTTCTAAACAAAGGAGGAATCTGCTTTCTCCTATGAAACACTGCTGCCTGAAAGAACAAGGCTAATAATTAGACATTTCTGAAATAGTTTCATGGCAGTCATTTGTATAATAAATGACTTCCCTAGCTATTGAAAAATTACATTAAGCAGTTCAATAAGCTAAAATGCCAAGGAATTTTGCAAATATTTAGTTTGTGCATTGTATCTGCCAAACACTGGGTTAACACCTCAGAGACCAAAAAAAAAAAAAAAAGCAATAATCTATCCTAGGGGACTTCCCTGGAGACAGTGGCTAAAATTCCATGCTCCCAATGCAGGTGGCTGGGATTCGATCCGTGATCAAGGAACTAGATCCTACATGCTGCAAGTAAGACCAGCACAGTCAAATAAATAGATAAAAATAAATATTAATTTAAAACAAAACAATCTATCCTATTTTATTCTAAGATGGCTTCTGATGTTCTCCAAATTTTTGTCATCAATGAGAATTAAAGCTCAAGTTTTGCCCAACAGAGCCTATGAAGCCAATCCTCAAATCAAGTGTACCACATCATTTGGAGGGAGCTGAAATTTAAGGGAAGTTTAATTGCCTGTTTTCCAAAGAATACATTTCTCTTGGGGCAGGATCACTCTCACTTAGGTGGGAAGGAAAACAGAGTGGAATGTAATCTCTGAAGGACTTCCCTGGGGGCTCAGAGGGTAAAGAATCTGCCTGCAATGCACGAGACCTGGGTTCAATACCTGGGTCAAAAGGAGGGCATGCCAACCCACTCCAGGATTCTTACCTGGAAAATCCCATGGACCGAGAAGCCTGGTAGGCTACAGGCCATGGGTTCGCAGAGTTGGACACGACTGAACAACTTCACTTTCACTTTTCAGTTAGAATATTTACATCCCTTTAAAAAGTCCTCTTGTGCCCATATTCAGGCAACTGCACTTTCAACTCAGGCAACTGCTATTCTCTAGGGAAAAAAATAAAAATGCCTTTGCCTACATGTCAAATGAATGGAATCATACCCTTTATTTTTTGCTTAGCATACTGTTTTTATAGTTCATTCAGCTGTAACATGTCCCTGTGACTTGCTCCTTTCTTTGAGGAATAGGATTCATTTAGATGGATATACCACAGTGTATTTATCTATTCATGCAGTGATGGGCATTTGGGATTTTTTCCAGGTTCTAGCTGATTTCTTTGGAAGGAATGATGCCAAAGCTGAAACTCCAGTACTTTGGCCACCTCATGTAAAGAGTTGACTCATTGGAAAAGACTCTGATGCTGGGAAGGATTGGGGGCAGGAGGAGAAGAGGACGACAGAGGATGAGATGGCTGGATGGCATCACTGACTCGATGGACGTGAGTCTGAGTGAACTCTGGGAGTTGGTGATGGACAGGGAGGTCTGGCGTGCTGTGATTCATGGGGTCTCAAAGAGTCGGACACGACTGAGCAACTGATCTCTCTCTCTCTCTAGCTGTCAAGAAGAATGCTTTGTTTGAACATTGGTCAAAGAGTATAAATAGGCAGTTAGGAGAAGGCAATGGCAACCCACTCCAGTACTCTTGCCTGGAAAGTCCCATGGACGGAGGAGCCTGGTGGGCTCCAGTCTGTGGGGTTGCGAAGAGTCGGACACGACTGAGCAACTTCACTTTCACTTTTCACTTTCTTGCATTCGAGAAGGAAATGGCAACCCATTCCAGTGCTCTTGCCTGGAGAATCCCAGGGACAGGGGAGCCTGGCGAGCTGCTGTCTATGGGGTCACAGAGTCGAACATGACTGAAGCGACTTAGCAGCAGCAGCAGGCGATGAGTAAGTTCTGGGAAACTGATGCTCAGTGCGGGGCTGAGAGCAACCAACACTGTATTGTATTACTTGAAAGCTACTACAGAGTTGCTGTTGTTCAACTGCCAGGCTTCCCTGTCCTTCACCATCACCCAGGGCTATCTTTAAAAAAAAATAAATGGAGGTGGTGGAGGGCTTAGATAATGCTATCTAATGCAAATCCTTTTGCAACGTATAAATGTATCAAATCATTAAACTGTGCAACTTAACTTCACACAATGTGGCATGTCGGACATATCACAAAAGTTAACGCTCATGTGTCAATGCAAACATCCATGGACAATGCATGCATGAATGAGTGTGGCTCTGTTCTAATAAAACTTTATTTGCAAAAGCGAGACAGGGGCCATATTTGTCCAAAGAGCTGTAACTGTCTGGCCCCTAGCTGTTACCCACATTCTTGAGTGCCTGGAAATAGGAAGCCTTACAGCCAAGCCATATGCATTTATCTGTTAATGCCTCTCTCTTCACATAACCTTGAACCGTGTTGGGGCAAGATAGTGTTTTGCTGGATACTTTTCTAATGCCTTGCAGGTTCCTAACACAACAGGCATGGAATAAATAGCTGTTAAATGCATGCTTGGGTTGGCTCAGTTGTGTCCGACTCTTTGCGACCCCATGGACTGTAGCCCGCCAGGCTCCTCTGTCCATGGGGATCCTTCAGGCAAGAATACTGGAGTGGGTTGCCATTCCCTTCTCCAGGGGATCTTCCCAACCCAGGGATTGAACCCAGGTCTTCCTCATTACAGGGAGGTTCTTTACTGCCTGAACAACCAGGGAAGCCCCAATAACTGAATAAGTCATACTCATGAAGCCCAAGAAATGGAACTATGCCTAATTATCAGAATTTGATTCAACACTCATGACGGCAGTACTCTGAAGATAAAACAATCGACGACACAAGAGGATTCTTCTTTTTGAGCTATGTTTTTTTCACAAGGATTTAGAGTCATTCAATACGATTCAGTTGGTGAATTATATCTCTCCAATGTAAAGGTTTTCTGCTTTTTGTTCAGTGACTAAGTCATGTCAGACTCTTTGCAACCCCATGGATTGTGGCAGCCAAACTCTTAAATTTTCCACAGTTACTCTAAGGCATTCTAGAAAATCATTTGCATGTTCAGAACATCATCAGAAAAGAAATACTGTTAAAACTATCTTGATGTTTACAAGGAATAGATAACAGGAATGCCACTGGGTTTAAATGACATTTTCCCAGGAACTTACGAGATGATGAAGGCAATGAATTTAAGCATCAACTGTCATTATTAACATACACTTCATCTCTAATATGGTTAATTTAGGGACGTTCTACAGCGACGTATTCCCAAGCCAAAACAATTTCTTTTTAAGAATATACTCCAAATGCCAGATGCATAATTCTTTTTTGGAAATATACTCCTGACAAAGCAACAGAATGCTCTTGCCATTCTGAATAGCTTTTGAAACCTCAGCGCAGACCTTAAAAGGACTGACTCATGGCTCAGAAAAACGCAATAAAACTGAATTGAATTAACAAAATGATACCCAGAAGGGAAAATAAGGCTGCCTGTGAGTAAGTGTATGTTACACAGTAGGTGATTCTTGGTCAAGAAGTATAATTTATACTCTGTATCGACTTGCTTTTATGGCGTTTTTTAAAGTTCAAGGTTACAGGCAGATTCCTACATAAGCAGCCCAAATTCTCCATCCTTTCTAATCCATGCTATCATGCTAATAATTCATGGCAATATTCGGAATGAAGGTCTTTATTTTGAGGTATGAATAGGTTGATGACATAATTTAGCAGTCATTCTGGGACAGGTCTGTGGGTGGAAGGAATGAGTAATAATTGTATGGAGCACTTATCATAATTTATGATCTGCAAGAATGAAGGTTTACTGTTAAGTAAAACCAACCTGTCCTCAGTTTAGAAAGCTATGAATATGATAATAAACTGGTATTACATAAAATAACACGTGTGTGCTCAGCCATGTCTCTTTGTCAACTCATGGACTGTAGCTCTCCAAGCTCCTGTGTCCGTGAGATTTTTCAGGCAAGAGTGCTGGAGTGGGTTGCCATTTCCTCCTCCAGGGGAATCTTCCCAACCCAGGGATCAAACCCGGGTTGTGTCAATTGCATTGCAGGCGAATTCTTTACCCACTGAGCCACTGGGGAAGCCTACATAAAATAATGCCTCCAGAAGAGCACCGAGAAGTTTAGGGAAAAGAAACAAAAAACAAAAAGGGTGTTTGGGGAAGAATGGATATGTGTATAGGTATGGTTGAGTTCCTTCAGAGGTCAGCTGAAACCATCACAACATTGCTGACCAGCTGTTTCTTAGTCGCTTGGTTGTGTCTGACTCTTTGCAACCCCATGGGCTGTAGCCCACCAGCCTCCCCTGCCCATGGGATTTCCCAGGCAAGGATACTGGATCAGGTTGCCACTCCTTTCTCTATTGCTGCTACTATAATATATAAGACAGATAACTAGTAAGGACCTCCTGTACAGTGCAGGGAACTCTACTGTATACTCTGTAATGACCTATATGGGAAATGAATCTGGAAAAGAGGGAATAAATGTATATAGATATATAAAACGGATTCACTTTGCTGTATAGCTGAAACTAACACGATGTTGTAAATCAACTATACTCCAATAAATATTAAAAAATAAAAATAAAGAAGAGACATGCCTTTTGGAAGGAGAAAATTTACAGCATCAGACCTACCAGAGGTGTGCTGTCTCATACTATGAGGACTACACCGTTTATTAGAATGAAACGCAGAGAAAACGCCATGTGCAAATGTGGGTTTCAAGTGCACTCGTAAGTTAAAGAGCGCTCCGTGGCAAGAATAACAGTGACCATCTTTATTTGAACAGTGACAACGGCTCTTTGAGACCGACATAATCTGCCCCTGGCCATCTGTTCCTCTCTAATGGCCCGATTCATCACTTCCCAAAGAAAAGCCACAGAGAAGATATTTCTTCAATGAATCCTCAGTTCAAAAAAAAAAAAAAAATCACAAAGAAAACTGTTGATAAATTTTAAAGGGTGTGGGGCTTCCTTTGACAAGCATGGAATTTTCTTTCTTTGTGGGTCAGATGATTCCTTTGGCGAGGCACCATGGTTCACCCTGTATGAAGTACAGAAACGTGCATGCATTTCTACACAAGAGTCTCCTGTCAGAATGGGGAATGGTGTCCAATTTCACAGGATCTCTAGTTTCCACTAAGAAGGTTCTGGAAAGAGCTCACGGGCAGTGACCTCAATCAATATGATCTCAACAGGCGGCCTGGCCATCAGTCACCGGCATCTGATAAGAGCAGTCAGCCAGAGGATGATCATCAGAGAGAAGGAAGCTATAAAGAGATGAAATGCCCGAGTCACTCCAGAGGGAGAATTAACTGCCCAAGACAACACCATCTTACAGTTCATCTAGACTTCATTTACGTTCCTCAGGTGGACTGGAGGGTTCCTATATAAGAAGAGAAGATAAAATACCCTCACTTTTTTTATTGTCTCATATCTTTCTATTATTATGCTACCTGAGTAAATCTTCTTACCAAGTGGCAGGCTTCATATTATTTCTACCACGTATGGTATTTTATGCTTCTGTTTATGCTATCGTGACTTCACAATGTCTTGAGTGATAGTGCAACGTGTTAGCTCAATTTAAAAGGCAGTATATGTGCAGCTCAGTTGACTCAATATGAAAAAACAAGTCTGTTAAAAATTGGGGCTTTCCTCAGAGCTCAGTTGGTAAAGAATCTGCCTGCAATGCAGGAGACCCCAGCTTGATTCCTGGGTCCAGAAGAGCCGCTGGAGAAGGGATAGGCTACCCACTCCAGGATTCCTGGGCTTCCCTGGTGGTGGGCAAAACACCTAAATAGACGTTTCTCCAAAGAAGACATACAGATGGACACAGGTACATGAAAAGATGCTTCGAATCACTAGTTATTAGAGAAACGCAAATCAAAACAATAATGAAGTTATCACCTCCCACAGGTCAGAATGGCCATCATCCAAAAATCTACAAACAATTAATGCTGGAGAGCGTGTGGAGAAAAGGGAAGCCTCCTACACTGTTGGTGGGAAAGTGAATTGAGGCAGCCGCTATGGAGCACAGCAGAGGTTCCTTTAAAAACCCAGCTAGCATGTGATTCAACAATCTACTCCTGGACATATATCCAGACAATAATATAAACCAAAGCGATACAGGCACCCCATGTTCATAGCAGCACTGTTCACAATAGCCAGGACGTGGGAACAACCTGAATGTCTACTGACTGATGAATGCCCAAAGAAGACATGCTACATGTACACACTGGGATACTACTCGGCCATAAACAAGACTGAGATAATGCCATCTGCAACAGCATGGACTTCAAGACTGTCACACTGAGTGAAGTCAGTCACAGAGAGATAGACAAGTATATAATACCACCTATACGTGAACGGCACCCCACTCCAGTACTCTTGCCTGGAAAATCCCACAGCGGAGGAGCCCGGTAGGCTGCAGTCCATGGGGTGGCTAAGAGTCGGACACGACTGAGTGACTGAATGGAACTGATTATAATACTCGAATCTGGAACGTCCCTCGTGGTCCAAGGGCTGAGACCCAGAGTGCCCAATACATGTGGCCCGGGCTCCATCCCTGCTCGGGGAAATAGATCCCAGATGACGCAACTAAGAGTGTGCATGTCACAAAAGAATCAAATAAATAAATGCCAAAATAGCAGCATCTGAACTGTCTTTACAGTTATCACTGGATCCAAGTTAACTCCTTAGGTTTTATAAATGGCACCAGGATTAAGTAAAGGGTATAATTCAAGAAAGCTCAGTGAAAGCAAACTCCCATTACCCCGTTTCCTGTCAAAAATCCACACAATCCAAAAAACAAAACAAAAACAAAAAAAGACAATTTAAAAAGTCTCTTTAGAAAACAGAGTTACCTGTGCTTGGTGCAATTTCTGAGATCTGTTTATCTTTGCAAAGATCCATGTTTTCTATCTTGGCACCAATACCAGGCTGATAATTTTAAGTTAAACCATGGCTGAGGACTGGGAATTCAAGTCTATTTAAACACTTTGTCTTCTGTACACCACAAACATCCTGACACTGGCTGGTTAACTGGTTTTCTCGCCAGCTTGAACAGCACACACGTTACTAACATCATGACCTATCCAAAAAAGCAAAACAAAAGAAAGTTAAAAAAAAAAAAAAAACCAAAGCACCACAACAGAAGGTTTTAAATTAGGAGGGGGAAAAAAAAAATCAAGAAACTGTAAACTCCCATTCCATCAAGGAAAGCCTGATCATTTTACCATGCAAAGTGGATCTAAACAGTGAATATGAACCGCTTGTTTTCATGAAGAGTAATGAAACTCTTTAAATTCAGATTTATGGAATCGTGTGGAAAATGTGTCCTTGCCTTCATCTCATGTGACGGCAATCACCATTTTTCATGGTTAAAAAAAAAAAAAATATATATATATATATATATATATATATATATGGTTGTGATCAGTCTTAATTCAACACAGAGATGGCGGGAAGGTATTCAGCCTCTGGGTACTTCCATAAATGTGAATGGCCACTTCCTGTTATGCACATTTTTATGAAAATCAGTAGAGCTTGGATAAGATGAGAAAAGGAAATAGAATGAAGTTGCACCAGACACAATCTTGACCTTGGGATGCCCAGGGTCCTCAACATTTCCAGTGTTCATCCGTTATTATAAACACTGGTCACCATTCCACATTTTCATCCATAAATAAAAAGTCAGCATTTTTCCCTTTCACACTGAATGCATTACTATGTTCCTTTTTTTTTTCCTGTGCTTTTAGAATTTCACTCCTGTGCATGACTGTAATTTTTATTCCTCAGGAGACAAAGAATGAGTTTATTGCATACTCAGGTTTTTTTTTTTTTTTTTTTCTACACCTGAGACTCAGTCAAGGAATACATATATTAAAGTATCCAATAAGGTAAATAAAGTATCCAATAATGTCAAAAACCCTGGAAAATCTTTGGCAACAATTTCTGCTCCTGAGAAACATTGGAGAGGTAAGCAGTCTGCTCTTTGAGAACTTATCCTGACCAGGATAAAGAGAACCTCAGAAGGTGAGTATGGTTTTCCCAGTAGTCATATAAGGATGTGAGAGTTGGACTATAAAGAAAGCTGGGCACTGAAGAATTGATGCTTTTGAACTGTGGTGTTGGAAAAGACTCTTGGGAGTCCCTTGGACTGCAAGGAGAACCAGCCAGTCCATCCTAAAGGAGATCAGTCCTGGGTGTTCATTGGAAGGACTGATTCTGAAGCTGAAGCTCCAATACTTTGGCCACCTGATGTGAAGAACTGACTCACTGGGAAAGACCCTGATGCTGGGAAAGATTGAAGGCGGGAGAAGGGGACGACAGAGGATGAGATGGTTGGATGGCATCACTGACTCAATGGACATGAGTTTGAGTAAACTCCAGGAGTTGGTGATGGACAGGGAGGCCTGGCATGCTTCAGTCCATGGAGTCACAAAGAGTTGGACATGACTGAGTGACTGAACAACAATCAGGTAGAATTTAAGGCATATTCACAAAAAGTAGCAACCCCAATAAATTGAACCTCAATAACAGAATTTATCAAGCCTCCAACGTTGTACAGATATGATTGAAAGGAATGTGTTCAATATAACGGGAGGTATTATGCCTTAGTGAATTTAATGCTATAAAATATAAGGAGAAATTGAAGATTCTAAGCTCTCACACAATGATGAGAGAATCTGAGAGGTGGTGAATTCACCTTTCTCCTACTTGCTTATCTATCTAGATTCTGACTTTGCTATTTTCTACTCCTATTTATTAGAGGACACTGTGGGTCTTATGGAGAAGACAATGGCACCCCACTCCAGTACTCTTGACTGGAAAGTCCCATGGACAGAGGAGCCTGGTGGGCTGCAGTCCATGGGGTCGATAAGAGTCGGATACGACTGAGCGTCTTCACTTTCACTTTTCACTTTCATGCATTGGAGAAGGAAATGGCAACCCACTCCAGTGTTCTTGCCTAGAGAATCCCAGGGACGGGGGAGCCTCGTGGGCTGCCGTCTATGGGGTCACACAGAGTCGGACACGACTGCAGTGACTTAGCAGCAGTAGCAGCAGCAGTGGGTCTTAGCTCAGACATGAGATATTTTAAAGCCATACAAAACTGAGGGCTTCCCTGGTGGCTCAGTGATAAAGAATCCGTCTGCCAATGCAGGAGACACAGGTTTGATCCCTGGAAGATCCCCTGAAGAAGGAAATAGCAACCCACTCCAGTATTCTTGCCTGGAGAATCCCATGGACAGAGGAGCCTGGAGGGCTACAGTCCATGGGGTCATGACTCAGCGACATTTTTCATTGTAAGAACCACCTAGAGAGTCATAAATCAATGATAGAATTGCCCTTTTTCTGACGTAGCCAAATTCCTGAAAGGAAAATGTTAGTCGCTCAGTCGTATCCGACTCTTTGGGACCCCATGGACTGCAGCCCACCAGGCTCCTTTGTCCATAGAATTCTCCAGGCAAGAATACTGGAGTGGGTTGTCATTCCCTTCTCCAGGGAACCAAATTCTTAGGCATTTCTAATTCTCCTCTCTTTGTCAGATGGTTTCGTTCAAGCTCTTTGTTTCTGTCCTGGGAGATAAGGTTCTGCTACAAGCGGTACTGTTATCTCGTGGCCACTAAAATTTCCTGTGGAATTAAAGGGAACACAATTTCCGTGGAGGATAGCATTTTGATGTGCAATTTAGGAGACAACGTTCTCTGCTGCTACACACTGGGGATATATATATATATTTTTTTTTATCAAATGTCTTCATTCTTTCTACAAATTTAGATTTTTCTTTGAGCAAAACTTCATAAAATAAAGTCTATTTTATGGAAAAATGGACTTTTGATTGTGAAAAGTCTCAACCTCTATGGAAGCTAAATTTTTTAAAGATACTTTTATTTTTTTGGCTGCACCACATGGCACATGGGAATCTTTAGTTCACTAACAGAGATGGAACCCTAGCCCTTCGGGAAGTGCAAGTGTTAGTCACTCAGTCGTGTCCAACTCTCTGCGACCTCATGGGCTGTAGCCCACCAGGCTCCTCTATCCATGGGATTCTCCAGGCAAGAATACTGGAGTGGGCTGCCGTTCCCTTCTCCAGGGGATCTTCCCAACACAGGGATTGAACCCAGGTCTCTGGCACTGCAGGCATATTCTTTACTGTCTAAGCCACGATGGAAGCCTGAGCCCCTTGGAATCACTACTGCTCAATCTGTGTATGATGGGCGTATCCTGCTGCTGCTACTGCTGCTGCTAAGTCACTTCAGTCATGTCCGACTCTTTGTGACCCCATAGACGGCAGCACACTAGGCTCCGCCATCCCTGGGATTCTCCAGGCAAGAACACTGGAGTGGGTTGCCATTTCCTTCTCCAATGCATGAAAGTGAAAAGTCAAAGTGAAGTCGCTCAGTCGTGTCTGACTCTTTGCAACCACATGGACTGCAGCCTACCAGGCTCCTCCATCCATGGGATTTTCCAGGCAAGAGTACTGGAGTGGGGTGCCATTGCCTTCTCCGGGGCATATCCTAGGAAACTGCAAACACAGAGTCTTAACCACTGGACCACCTGCAAAGCCCCTAGCATACTTCTAAGATGGGTTCTTTATCTTGAGTTCATGGCTACCAAAGACCACACTCGCTGTCCCTGCCAAATTCCAGCAAAGAAATGTTTATCTTCTTATAAACCTGAATAGTTTTTGCTGGAGGCAGCTGCAAGAATTCATGGAGCCTCAAACACAACAAGAAGACTACTTAAAAGGAAGACACAATGCATTACCCAAGGACAGCAACCACTAGCTCCTTGAACTGAACGTTCATCACCAAAATTTTCTCCCCTTTCTAACTGACAGGAAGTTTCATTATCTGAAAACACTCTCTGTTTGTAAGGTGGACTGTACTGTATTATCAATTAAAGGGACTGATGGAAAGCTAAACTGGCCTATAACCCGCAGATGGCTAAAAACTTGTTTTTCATATAAAACCATTGTGTGCAAACTAAATTTAATTTCCCTAGTTCAACACAGGATGGATTTTTGTCTTCTCAGGGGCACAGACATTGTGATGACCCCCGCTGTCTTTTGAGTCTGGGCTTCAGCCATTTATTTCTCCATCACTTCCTTTCTTAGCAGCCAGATTTCACAGTAAAAGAGTTAATGTTCCCTGAATTCAAAAACGAGACTCTGAAAGCATCCATCAGAGTTTTGGTGGGGGATGGGGTGAGGGATAACATGAAAGAGCTAAACCGCCAGTCATTCCAGATGATGCTCCATGGGTCAGAGTGTTACTGTTGTCGTTTAGTCGCTCAGTCATGTCCGACTCTTTGCGATCCCATGGACTGTAGCCCACCAGGCCCCTCTGTCCATGGGATTCTCCAGGCAAGAATACTGGAGTGGGTGGCCATGCCCTCCTCCAGGGGATCTTCCCGACCCAAGGATCAAACCCTGGTCTCCTGCAACGGCAGGTGGGTTCTTTATGATTAAGACACCAGGGAAGCCCAGAGTTATTAACACAAGTTAAATGCAGAACATTCTAGTGGAAGGAAGGTTAAGGTCACCCTCTCCTTTCAACTGAGAGCCGAAGAATTGATGCTTTTGAACTGTGGTGTTGGAGAAGACTCTGAGAGTCCCTTGGACTGCCAGGAGATCCAGCCAGTCCATCCTAAAGGAAATCAGTCCTGAATATTCATTGGAAGGACAGATGCTGATGCTGAAACTCCAATACTTTGGCCACTTCATGCGAAGAGTTGACTCATTGGAAAAGACCCTGATGCTGGGAAAGATTGAAGGCGGGAGGAGTAGGGGACGATAGAGGATGAGATGGCTGGATGGCATCACTAGCTCGATAGATGTGAGTCTGAATGAACTCCAGGAGTTGGTGATGGATAGGGAGGCCTGGCGAGCTGCAGTCCAAGGGGTCACAGAGCTGGACACGACTTAGGGACCGAACAACACAACTTCTTTCAATAATGGATTTCTGTCATCAGTGGGAGGTACACACTCATTCCCATCTTTCCAAGTTCCTTTATGTATTCTGCTTTGTTATACATTTGAACATTTCAGACCTTCCCCAAGACACTTTGCAGGATTTCTGTTCCTGTCCATCCCAAAATAATAAAGTTACTTTCAAACATTTTTTTAGGAAATTTGGTTGAATGCTTTTATTTAATTTGTTTGTTTTTTGGTGATTCAGCTTCTCTGCAGTAGCCTTGAAACAAAGTCTCAGCTTCTGATTTCAATTGTCAATTTTTGTTCCCACCCCAGGATGAGAAGCAAGACATTAATGGGAAAATATATATATATATAAATAATGCCAAAGATGCAGTCATGGTTTCCAGGGTACCAAGCAACTATTGTATCTAAAGTTTTGAGAAGTCCAGAGAATGTCCTGACCAAGGGCTCTTGGGTTTATTAGGGGACAAGGTTACAGGTGAAGGCCAGGGTTCCCTGTAAATGCAGAAAGAGAGATGTTCCCAGCATCGCTTTTCTTTTTTTTAATTTATTATTTTTTTAATTGAAGGATAATGGCTTTACAGAATTTTGCTGTTTTCTGTCAAACCTCAACATGAGTCAGCCATAGGTATACATATCTCCCCTCCCTTTTGAACCTCCCTCCACATCCCACTCCTCTAGGTTGACACAGAGCCCCTGTTTGAGTTCCCTGAGACACAGAGCAAATTCCCGTTGGCTCTCTCTGTTACATATGGTGATGGAAGTTTCCAGGTTGCTCTTTCCATACATCTCACCCTCTCCTCAGGTCCATAAGTCTATTCTCCTACCAAGCATGCTGCTAAGTTGCTTCAGTCATATCTGACTCTGTGTGACCCCATAGACGGCAGCCCACCAGGCTCCCCAGTCCCTGGGATTCTCCAGGCAAGAGTACTGGAATGGGGTGCCATTGCCTTCTCCACCTACCAAGCATAGCTTTTTGTAAAAAATTATTTTAATATTTTTTGTAATGGGGTGAGGGAGAGAAAAGAGAAAGACAAACACCACATCACTCATGTGCAGAATCTAAAATATGACACAAATGAACTTATTTACAAAATACAAAGACTGAGACATAGAGAACAGGCTCTATGGTCACCAGAGGATAAAGGGCAGGGCAGGGGTAAGCCAGGAGCTTGGAATTCATAAATATAAAACTACTATACTTATTCATAAATATAAAATATAGTAATTTATATAATCATGTAATACTATGTAATAATAATGTAATATAATATCATATATAATAATATATAATCAACAAGGAGTTACTCTGTAGCAAAGGAAACTCTACTCAGGATCTTGTAATGACCTATAAAAGATGAGAATTTTAAAAAAGAATATATTTGTGTATATACACATATGTGTGTATATAACAGAATCACTTTGCTGTGTACCAGAAACAAAATGTTGTAAACCAACTGTAATTTTTTTTTTTAAAAGATACATGTACCTCAGTGTTCATAGCAGCACCGTTTACAGTAGGCAAGGCAGGGAATATATGGCTCATTCATGTGGATATCAAAAGGAAGGAGACATAAATAATAGTATATTTATGGCTGCCTCCTGTTGGTGTATCACAAAAACTAACACAAGATCATAAAGCAATTATCCTCCAATTAAAAATATTTTAAAAATGTAAAGTATTTTTTTTGAGGTGGACCATTTTTAAAGTCCTGATTAAATCTTGTATAACACGGCTTCTGTTTTCTCTTTTGGTTTATGGCTGCACATCATGTGGCATCTTAGCTCCCCAACCAGGGACTGAACCTGGAATGTCTGAATTGGAAACTGAAAATCACTCAGTCTGTCCAAGTCGCTGCAACCCCATGGACTGTACAGTGCATGGAATACGACGCCCCCCCCCCAACCCCCGGCCCAGGGATCAGACCCAGGTCTCCCACATTCTTTACCAGCTGAGCTACAAGGGAAGCCCTCTGAATTGGAAGGTGAACTTGTAACCACTGGACTACCACAGGAGACCCCTGAGCATGGTGTTTAAAATCTGCTCTGCCTGTTATTCTGGATAATAACCATTGTCCTGCATGGTGCTATATGCTAGGATCACCAAAACTTCTAGAATGGGAGCTGGAGGAAACCACTTTCTCTTTGTCCAGCTGTCCTCCTCAACTTCTTGTCCAAGCTGGTCACTCTGCTGAGAAGAGAACCTCAGGAGAGTCGCCTCTTTAAAGTGTGGTCGTTTGCTGACTTGTCAGGTGAAATCCAAGGGGAGGACCCCCGCTGTTGAATTGACAGCAGATGAAAAGGGTCAACTGGTCTACAGGAAGGTCTTCTACAATCCGGCAATTGACCTGGTGGGTCACAGTAGGGTTTGACCTTCCGTTTCTCCTCATGTTACAGGAGGGTTGGGACTAACAGGAGCCTGAAACTGGGAGAAGAAAGCAAGAGGCATCTCTCTTCCACTTTGCTGCCCCAGCGTGGACGTTGTTTCTGGTGGGTCTGGCTTCCTCGGACACATCTATCACGCAACTCACATACACCAGGAGTGCCAGCCAAGAGTTTCCTTGAGCCCCTCCTTCGGGTCTGTCCTTGTCCTGGGAATGGCAGCATTTCCCTGTGGATGTTGGCCCACACTTCTGTGATCTCAAATCAGTGCTTTCAGCTATGGAGCATCTCTCTGATCAGTACGTTTTTTTAAAACTCAAATCCCTCTACTGAAATCCCCGATGGCTCAGCAGGTAAAGAAGCAGCTTACCAACGCAGGAGACTGAGGACATGTTGGTGTGATCCCAGGGTTGGAAAGATACACTGGAGAAGGGAATGGCAACCCATGCCAGTATTCTTTCCTGAAGAATCCCAAGGACAGAGAAGCCTGGCAGGATACAGTCCACGGGGTTGCAAAGACTTGGACACCACTTAGTGGTCATGCAGCTATGGAAATGCACAGTGGGGATTTTCAAATCCTGGACTTTTACTGATGCCTTGAAAGGTAAGTTACCAATACAAGTGCTGTAAGTGCTTCAAGAACTATTATACTTGTTGGTAAGTATGTCAGTAAGATTTTATATATACATATACATATAGCCTGTATAAATTGCATATACATATATATATATCTGTCTGCTGCTGCTGTTGCTGCTAAGTCGCTTCAGTCGTGTCCGACTCTGTGCGACCCCATAGATGGCAGCCCACCAGGCTCCGCCATCCCTGGGATTCTTCAGGCAAGAACACTGGAGTGGGTTGCCATTTCCTTCTCCAATGCATGAAAGTGAAAAGTCAAAGTGAAGTCGCTCAGTCGTATCCAACTTTTGGGACCCCATGGACTGCAGCCTACCAGGCTCCTCCATCCACGGGATTTTCCAGGCAAGAGTACCGGAGTGGGGTGCCACTGCCTTCTCTGATATATCTCTCTACATATATGCAAATTGCAACTCAAATTTCTTTTTTAAAGACTATTCACGGACATTTTCCCCAAAGAATACAGATAGTGAACATGTATCTTCAAGAAGAATTACACAAGCATGTCAGTAGGATTTTATACACACACACACACATATATGCAATTTATACAGGCTGTATCTGTTTGTCTACATATATGTAAATTGCAATTCAAAAATTTCTTTTTAAAAAACTATTCATGGACATTTATTTTCTAAAGACGACATACAGATAGCTAACATGGACAGGAAAGGACACTCACCACCACTAGTCATCAGGGAAATACAAATCAGAACCACACCTGTCAGAACGGCCATCATCAAAAAGACCACAGATAAGTGTCAGAAAGTATGTGGAGTAAGGGAACCCTTGTACACCATGGAGGTTCCTCAAAAAACTAAAAATGAAGCTACAACATGATTCAATAATTTGACTTCTGGGTATTTATGCAAAGAAAAACAAAAACTTACTCAAAAAGATACATGTACCCCAATGTTCAAAGCAACACCATTCACAATAGGTAAGATTTGGAATTAACCCAAATGTCCACTGACAGATGTTGCATAAGGAAGATGTGGTTCGTATACACAAGGGAATATTACTCAGCCTTAAAAAAGAATGCCATTTGCAGCAGCATGATAGACATAGAGACCATCATACTAAGTGAAGTAAGTCGGACAGAAAGACAAACACCATATGATGTCATTTAGATGGAATCTAAAATAGGACTCAAATGAACTTATTTACAAAGCAGAGACTCAGAGACACAGAAAATAAAACTTATTGTAACCAAGGGAGAGAAGAAGAGGGAGGGATAAATTGGGAGTTTGGGATGGACATATACTTGCTGCTGCCGCTGCTGCTGCTAAGTTGCTTCAGTCGTGTCCGACTCTGTGCAACCCCATAGACGGCAGCCCACCAGGCTCCCCCACCCCTGGGATTCTCCAAGCAAGAACACTGGAGTGGGTTGCCATTTCCTTCTCCAAGGCATGAAAGTGAAAAGTGAAAGTGAAGTTGCTCAGTCGTGTCCAACCCTCAGTGACTCCATGGACTTCAGCCTTCCAGGCTCCTCCGTCCATGGGATTTTCCAGGCAAGAGTACTGGAGTGGGGTGCCATCGCCTTCTCTGCATGTACACACTACTATATATAAATTAGGTAATCAACAAGCATCTGTTATACAGCACAAGTAATGGTAATATACTGTAATAACCTATATGGGAAGAGAATCTGAAGCAGAATAGTTCCATGTATGTGTATAACTGAATCACTTGGCTGTACAGTTGGAACTAAGACAACAGTGTAAATCAACTATACTTCAAATTTTTTTTTAAAAGATGCATGCACTTCAATGTCCACAGCAGCACTATTAAGAGTAGGTAAGACGTGGAAACAAAGCACCTGTCTTATCAAGAGTGGAATGGATCGAGACGTGGTGCGCATATGCCATGGAATACTACTCAGCCGTAAAAAAGAACAAAATTTTGCCACTTTCAGCAGCCTGTGTCTACTTGGGGGCCATTATGCTTCGTGAAGTAAGTCCAAGAGAAAGACAAATACTGTATATGATATCGCGTAAATGTGGAATCTAAAAAATTCAACAATCCAGTGAATTTCACAAAAAAAGAAGCAGACTTCACAGATATAGAGAAACTACTGGATCCCAGTATGGAGAGGGAGGGAGCAGGCAATAGATGGGTGGGGATTAAAAGATATAGACTAATACATATGAAATAAATAAGCTACAAGGCTATATTGTATGGCACAGGGGATGTAGCCAATATTTTACATTAAATATGCTGCTGCTGCTGCTAAGTCGCTTCAGTCGTGTCCAACTCTTAGCGACCCCATGGACTGCAGCCCACCAGGCCCTTCCATCCATGGGATTTTTGCAGGCAAGAGTACTGGAGTGGGGTGTCATCGCCTTCTCCGTACATTAAATATAAATTACTATATTACTATTAGTAACATATTCTTACTATATATACTTACAAGTATACATATACTTACTATATAGTAGTATATACATTACTATAGTATACATTACTCTCTATATGTATGTGCACATACATATACATGTATGTGCACATACATGTATACATACATGTATATGTGTGTACATACATACATATACATGTGTATATATACTATAGTATACATTACTATAAATATAGGTTGATATTAACTATAAATATATTAAAACTGTGAATCACTATGTCGTCCATGTGACACATATTGATAATATTGTAAATCAATTTATAATTTTTTTTTTTACAAAAAAGTAAAGTAAGAAAGTTAAGGGTCAGATTACAAAGCTGAGAATTCACAGTATGGATATTGTTCACAGATTTCAAGTTTGCATGGACTTACATCCAGATGAGTAGGAAAAGAAACAGATTAAATACAAACAAATATTTGAAAAAAATCTTAATGAGTACAGTGCAATAGATACATGAGAATCAATATTGGTAAATTTGTCTAGAGCAATATAGAAAGCCAATAAAACTGAGCTGAATCAACATAACTAAATCAAGACTATTTATGCTTATACCAGTTTGCTGCTGCTGCTGCTGCTGCTGCTAAGTCACTTCTGACTCTGTGCGACCCCATAGATGGCAGCCCACAAAACTAAAAGGAACAAAGTTGAAGGTTTTCAGTTAATTTTAAGACTTACTTTGGGGACTTCTCTGGTGGTGCAGTGGCTAAGAATCCACCTGCCAATGCAGGGGACACAGGTTTGATCCCCAGTCCAAAGATTCCACATGTCTTGGAACAAGGAAGGCCACGTCACACAGCTCCTGGTGCCCGCGCTTCGCAGCAAGAGAAGTCACCACGATGAGAAGGTCGCAGGCCGCAATGACAGAGTCGTCTGTATGCTTGTAGTCTGTTCTCTACAACTCTGCACTGCCCGCCACTGGAGAAAGACCACATGCAGAAATAAAGACCCAGCCCCGCCAAAAACAAATTTGTACAGAGACTTAGAGTAATCAGGGTGTTTGCACGGAGAGCTCAGGGAGGGAGCCACGCCATTCATGGGCTCACTCCTCTTCCACAAAGGCACTGAACCAGGTTCATGGAGAAACATCCTTTATGAAAATACAAATAGATAAAACATTTTATACATATGTAAAGGCGCTTAATGTATATTTGTATCTTCACTAAGAAGTATCCACGAACATGGATGAATGAACGAATGAGGTTTTCACCCATTCCATTTCATTGATGGAAATCTCCTGTTGCAGGACCAGGGATGGAAGAACATTGAAGGGTGCGTGCTCTCTCTGATCGAGACCTGTTGTTCCAGAAAGGGAGTCGAACACCCAACCCAGGAGTCTCTGCTGGGGACCCAGGGGCAAGACCAGGGCCCCTGGGCTGGGGGGAGAGCCACTTTGAGAAGACTGGTGGGGGAGGGTTAATGCAGAAGGCATGCTGAACTTGGTGTTGGTGCTGAACTTGGCATCCTGACATAGTGACCAGATTCAGTGTTCAATACACTTCCTGTGGGGACTTGCCTGGTGGCTCAGGGGTAGAGAGTCTGCCTGCAATGCAGGAGGCCCAGAGGTGGGAAGATCCCCTGGAAGAGGGCATGACAACCCACTCCAGTACTCTTGTCTGGAGAGTCCCATGGACAGAGGAACCTGGCAGGCAATAGTTTGTGGGGTTGCAAAGAGTCAGACACAACTTAGGGACCAAATAACAATACTTTTTGTAGCAAAGCAACAGTTGCTCAAAGCTGAAATCAAAATCTGCTTTCTATTTGTCATGTAGAAGGAGAGGGAACCTCATTTTCCATTTCTATTTTTTGTGGAACAGTTTTAGGGTTATGGCAACACTGAGAGGAAAGTATAAAGAATCCCATATAATCCCATCTGCCCCCACACAAGCAGTCTCCCCCCATTATCAACACTCCCCCTTCAGATGAAACATTTATTACAATGGATGAGCGTACATTAACATGCTATCATAACCTAGAGTCCACAGTTTACATTAGGCTTTGGTCTTAATGTTGTCCATTCTATGGGTTTAGGCAAATTTATAACAGCATGTATTTGCACCTGTAGTATTGGGCAGACCTGTTCGTGAGAAGCCATGAAGAGCTGTTATAAAGGAGATCTAAGTGGAAAGGATAAAACATCCTGCTAGCAGGTCTAAGGGCTTCCCTGGTGGCTCAGCTGGTAAAGAATCCCCTGCAATGCAGGAGGCCTGGGTTTGATTCCCTGGGTTGGGAAGATCCCCTGGAGAAAGGATGGGGTACCCACTCCAGTATTCTGGCCTGGAGAATTCCATGGACTGTATAGTTCACGGGGTCGCAAAGAGTCGGACACGACTGAGTGACTGAAATGAACTGAATATTTATATATGGACTCTCAGCTCAGTTCAGTCATTCATCCGTGTCTGACTCTGCAACCCCATGAATCGCAGCATGCCAGCCTTCCCTGTCCATCACCAACTCCCAGAGTTTAATCAAACTCATGTCCATGGAGTTGATGATGCCATCCAGCCATCTCATCCTCTGTCGTCCCCTTCTCCTCTTGCCCCCAATCCCTCCCAGCATCAGAGTCTTTTCCAATGATTCAACTCTTCGCATGAGGTGGCCAAAGTACTGGAGTTTCAGCTTTAGCATCATTCCTTCCAAAGAAATTCCAGGACTGACCTCCTTTAGAATGGACTGGTTGGATCTCCTTGCAGTCCAAGGGACTCTCAGGAGTCTTCTCCAACACCACAGTTCAAAAGCATCAATTCTTCGGCGCTCAGCCTTCTTCACAGTCCAACTCTTACATCCATACATGACCACTGGAAAAACCATAGCCTTGACTAAACGGACCTTTGTTGGCAAAGTAATGTCTCTGCTTTTCAATATGCTATCTAGATTGGTCTTAACTTTCCTTCCAAGGAGTAAGCGTCTTTTAATTTCATAGCTGAAGTCACCATCTGCAGTGATTTTGGAGCCCAAAAGAATAGTCTGACACTGTTTCCACTGTTTCTCCATCTATTTCCCATGAAGTGATGGGACCAGATGCCATGATCTTAGAAAGATGTTACTGATGAATCTATTTGCAGGGCAGCAGCAGAGATGCAGACTTAGAGATCAGACTTGTAGACACAGCAGGAGGAGGAGAGGGTGTGACGTGGGGACAAAGTTGCATGTAAACATACAGACCAACATCTGTAAAATAGACAGCCAGGGGGGAATTTGCTGTGTGACAGAGGAAACTCAACCCTGGGCTCCATGACCACCTAGAGGGGTGGGCTGGGGTGAGAGGTGGGAGGGGGTTCAAGAAGAAGGGGAACATGTATATACCTATGGCTGATGCATGTGGATGGATGGCAGACACCAACACATTAATGTCAAGCCATTATCCTTCAATTACAACATAAGTGAATTAATTAAAAAGATGGTGAAACAAGCCAGGCATGTGAAAGTGGTCACTACAAAAAAAAAAAAAAACTTTTTTATATTTGCTCCAATATTTTGAAAATTTAAAATAATCTTCATTACATTTACCCAAACACACACCTCTCTAATTTCATAATTTCTGTTATAATGGGACCACCCCCATCTTCTAGAGAAGGAAACAGCAACGCACTCCAGGATTCTTGCCTGGAAACTTCCACAGATAGAGGAGCCCGGTGGAGGCTACAGTCCACAGGGTTGCAGATAGTCAGCCATGACAGAGCACCCCATGTTGGTCAAAGCTTTGAAAATTATGTAATGCTCTTTTCTATTTCTGCATTTTTCTAACATCCATTTAATAAACATATATAGGCTCTCAAAGAAATTACTGAGAAGGAAAGAGTAATTAGTTCTCACCTAATTGCACTGAATCCACCACCCATCATGGTCTAGAAAGTGGCCACAGGGTGGGAGAAACCCTAACAAACAAAACCACGACCTAGAAATGGAGAACGATTTATATAACATTCCCAAACTGACTAGAGATATACACAGGACAAGTTTTGGTCAAAAATAGGCAGATGTAAAAGGCAATGGCACCCCACTCCAGTACTCTTGCCTGGAAAATCCCATGGACGGAGGAGCCTGGAAGGCTGCAGTCCATGGGTTGCTGAAGGTCGGACATGACTGAACAACTTCATTTTCACTTTTCACTTTCTTGCATTGGAGAAGGAAATGGCAACCCACTCCAGTGTTCTTCCCTGGAGAATCCCAGGGACGGGGAGCCTGGTGGGCTGCCATATATGGGGTTGCACAGAGTTGGACATGACTGAAGCGACTTAGCAGCAGCAACCTTTCCATTCTAAACCCACTTCAGGGAGTCCTCCTCAGCTCCAGGAGGGGCTCTCACCGCCCCACAACTGCCTCTCAGATAAAAGTCGATTTGCAAACTGTTGTACAGAGTTTTTTCACATGTGTGCTAAGGATGGAATTTTTATGAAGCAGGCTAGCATATTTAAAGATATAAGAGTTCCCCAAAGGTCATAAATAACTACACCAATCTACAACTCTATTTTCCACAGGAAGGAAGAACCCCTATCTGTACACATTACAGAAATCCCAAATTGCTAACTGCTTTGCTGTTCCCTGGCCACACAGAATGAAGTTGCCTCCATGTAGCACAGGATAAGGCTTTGAGTGGAGACCAAACACAGCGATCTGCATTTGCAGTCACTGTTTCACTGACTTGAAGAAGAAAACGAAAAAGGTTGAAAATATCCCACTTACATGTGGATCTAAAAAGATGACACAAATGAACTTATTTACAAGACAGAAACAGACTCACAGACTTTGAAAACAAACTTATGGTTACCAAAGGGGAAAGGTGAGGGGGAGGGATAAATGAGGAGTTTGGGACTAACATATACACATTTCTATAATGTAGATAATCAACAAGGACCTACTGTATAGTGCTGGGAACTCTACTCAATATTCTGTAATCACCTGTATGGGGAAAGAATCTGGAAAAGAATGGGTATATGTACATGTTTAACTAAACCACTGTGCTGTACATCTGAAATACAATATTGCAAATCAACTCTACCCCAATGTAAAATACAAATAAAATTACAAAAAATAAAAAAATTTGATAGTTCTCTCTCAGAACATAGAATGCTCTTACTTTATGTCTTTTTATTTTGCAAAAACTAATTCACCTTATTTCTTCCAGTCTGATTGGAAAAAGATTTAAACATTGGTCCTGGAAAATTAAGTTCCAGAAAGCAGTAGTATCAAAGGTGAGAATGTTAACTGCCAAGTTCTAAACTTCTCAGGAGTCCACACTGCTACCCAGCTTTTCGCACTGCCATCCCCTCACCCAACTGACTCCTGAAAGGTCCTAAGAGGCTGCTGTCGGGAGGCCATTCTCCATGGGTCTCATGTGTTTCTGCCCATTTTCCATACAAAGGCGTTGGCAGCTTTTGTTCTGTGCTGTCTTATCAAGGAGGGTGATGGGGCACACAGCCTGGGAGAATAGAGACAGTATCTTATTTCTTGAGAGCAGATTTGTTTCCTGACAAAGCCAAAAAAAACAGTATCCTTCTAGGGCAAAGTTTGGGCAGGTGGGCTAGTGGTCCCCTTATAAGTGTGGGGCTTTCCTTAACTCAGGACTCCTCAACTGGGACACAAACTCACCCTGTACCTGGCATCCCTCTGGATGCGCCTCTTTGATGGTCCACCCCCTGGGTGACTCGGGGTGAGAGGTAAGGGGCCGTGGACTGACCGAGGCCCATGCTGCCTGTTGTCCCATGAGAAATAAAGTCTGTCTCTGACCCAGGAGGCTTGTCTTTTCTACTGATACCTAACAAAACTGTGACAGGTCAACTTACTAGCTTTGCAAGTAGGGCTACGGTTCTTGACATCTGAAAACAACTTCAGGTAAAAGTATTCCAGAGTATACTGTATTGGTGTTTTTCTTTCTGGCTTACTTCACTCTGTATAATAGGCTCCAGTTTCATCCACCTCATTAGAATTGATTCAAATGTATTCTTTTTAATGGCTGAGTAATACTCCATTGTGTATATGTACCACAGCTTTCTTATCCATTCATCTGCTGATGGACATCTAGGTTGCTTCCATGTCCTGGCTATTATAAACAGTGCTGCGATGAACATTGGGGTACACGTGTCTCTTTCAATTCTGGTTTCCTCAGTGTGTATGCCCAGCAGTGGAGAGGGAGAAGGTGGGATGATTTGGGAGAATGGCATTGAAATACGTATAATATCATATATGAAACGAGTCGCCAGTCCAGGTTCAATGCATGATACTGGATGCTTGGGGCTGGTGCACTAGGACGACCCAGAGGGATGGTATGGGGAGGGAGGAGGGAGGAGGGAGGAGGGTACATCAGGGGTTAATATTGTTGCTAAATCCCCTCACTGGTTCTGCTTTTCTCCTAGCCTGGGTGAGGCCCCCCTGAGGGGGTTTTCTCTAAGGAGCATGCTCTGCATATTGTGCACACAGTCTGTTTTAAAAGCTCCACTGTTCAAAAAACTTTTTGTCTTCCTCAGGCTTAGGCAATGCTTTAGGAGGCTTTGGGGGCAAAGTGGGGAACTCCTGGGTCCTGGGAGGCACAAACGGAGGCGGTGGCGATCACCTTAAATCAGAAAGTGGTGGATAAGTTTTTTAAAAGTTTGTGCAGAGGGGGAGGAAGCTCTCCAGGGCGCTCGGCCACAGCGTCCTGTAAGTCCTCTCCTTCCTCAGGAGGTAGAGCACTTTCTCCCTCCTTTTTTTTTTTTTCAATAGCAGAAATTATGATCTGTGCAGAAAGTGGAGACTCACCACCATCCACCACTATAGCCTCCCCCACAGGCTATCTAACAGCCTCATGACAGAGGTCCAGGACATGTCTAATCATATTCCACAGAGCCAATAAACATTTGTCTATTCTTAGATGCAGATAAACCCATTTTTTTTGAGAATATTTTTATTTATTTTGTACCCTCTTTACCCTGTCTAAACTGCAGAGGGGACTAGGAAACAAGCCTCAAGGTAAGGATCAAATTCATCCTCGGGACTAGAGAAAACCCTTCTCTGGGAAACTCCTAGCAGAGGCCCCTTACCCCCACATGGAGGAGGAGGCATGGGGGGATGGGAGTGTCCTGTATTTCTCCTCTCCTGTTGCGGAGATCCTTTGACTGTTTGGTGACTAAATCTTACAGAGTGTCTGATGGGGGATGTTTCCCTCAAGCTCCTAGGAGTGGATGGTCTGATTAGGGATGTTTTTCTTAAACTTTTAGGAGCATCTTTAGCTAAAAAAGACCAATCCTCATCAGAATGGTATCGAGCTGCTGTTTCCTCTAAATCTTCCTCATCCTGAGGGGAGAGCTGATCTTTCTTCTCATCCCTATCTTCTACATGCTCATTGGCAGTCATAGTGGCTAGCCATTTGTTTAGCTGCCGACAGCTAGGTATAGCCTCTTCATTTTCACTTTTCTTTATAACAGGTACGTTTTCAGATTCGCTTTTCTGTTTAACAGGTACTTTTCCAACTTCACTTTCCTCTTCAACAGGTACCTTTTCAAATTTATGAGCTAGATCTAAAGCATCTCTAATCATATTCCACAGAGGAAAGGTGTAAGTAGGGATTTTTTCCAAGCTGTGATGAGCACAATAAGCTCTTAGCTGTTTCCCTAGTTTTCCCCAGATATCTAGGTTAACAGTGCCCTGTTGTAGAAACCAAGGGCAGTGCTCTTGTACAAATGTAAAAAATGATTGAATGGTAGATTTTTTAACTTTGATTCCTCTTTTATTTAATAACTGTAAAATTACTCCTATAAAGAGCTGTCTTTCATTTGATTCAGCGTTACCCATGTCAGAAAATTAAGTATAATAGAAAATAAAGCTTTTAGCTTTCAAAAGATCAGGCTTTTCTTTGGCCTTTTAACTTCAGAAACCGTTTTTTCTCTCTAAGTCTAACTCTTTAACACTTTCAACACTTCCCACTCCTCTCCCCCTGTCTATTCTACAGGGGGGTCCACAGCACCCTGAGTGGGGTCCTAGCCATCCCGAACACTGGGGGAACAATAGGGCTGTTGACCCTAATTGTTCTGAGGGAGGAGCAGTAGGGCTGATGACCCAAACTGTTCCGAGGGAGGAGCAGTAGGGCTGATGACCCAAACTGTTCCGAGGAGGGGGAACAATAGGGCTGATGACCCTAATCGTTCTGAGGGAGGAGCAGTAGGGCTGATGACCCAAACTGTTCTGAGGAGGGGGGCAATAGGGCTGATGACCCTAATTGCTTTGGGGAGCTTACCTTCGAATAGCCTGTCTCGGGCGCCACCTGCCGAGGTCCAGCCCCAGCTGATCCAGGGTATTCGAAGGAGAGACAGCATCGGCGATTTATCTAAATATTAATTAGAGATATAAAGAGTAATAGGATGAGGATAGCTCAGTAGGAAAATTCAGTGGAGAAAAGAGGCTGAGTAGCTTGGTTTATGCCTAAAATCAATATAATCCGTGACACCAGGTTAGCTTTGACCACGGAGGCCGCAGGCGCCCTCTCAAATAGCGGAAGGTGCCCCACCTTAGACACCTTCTCCAGTGGGTCTTAGAAGCCCAGGCAAATAAATGGTCGCAGAGGACCTCCGCACTCCAGATGGAGACTCAGCTGAAAATTGAGAAGAAAGAATGACATGGGGAGACCAAGCTTTGGTGAGCAAGGCCCGTAGCTTTATTTTCAACAGGGGCTTTTATACCCTAAGTTACACATAGAGGATAATAGGGGATGTGAAATCATGCAAAGTCAGCAGTCTTTGATCCTTATCAAAAACTAGGGTTTCTTTCCTGCAAATTTATCGTATACAAATGGTTTAGGTGAGTTACATCACCTTCTGGCCAGAAGGCCTATTAACATTTTATGACTCTTCACAAAGGTTTGTCAACTGTAAGACTTATTTTCTCTAAGAGTAATTATTTTTAGGTTTGGCGCCATCTTCTCAAGGTGTTAGATAAAATTGCATTCCTATAGGGCAGAGGTGTAATGGGTTTACAACAAAGGAAAGAATTTATTACCTTAAGGGTCTAAAGTTGCTAACACCAAGGCCACTACTTATTTTTTCTACATACCAACTATATTAATTAATACACATTCAAGGATACAATACAGGGGATGTGGAAACGTGGCAGCAAGCATTGGCTCATCAATGAAATCTTTTACTAGTTTTATTCTGACAGTTTCTAACTCTCTGAGAGGCTCTAAGCTATTTGAATATCCTAAGCTTCCCATGCCTCTCGAGGCTGGGAGACTGTAAACAATTGTATACATAGCTGTAGGAGTCCGGGTAAACTTGTCAGGAGAGTTAGAGAGCTATTTGAGGGGTTTGGATTTAAACACTCCTAATTGCCCAGGAACTTTATTAATTGGAGCTGTAAGTTAACTCTTTGTCAGAGAGAGCGAGATGGTGGTGGGAGACAGCCCCCAGTAAAGTCAGAGGTGAGAGCACAAAGCAATAAAGTAGGCAGACTCTGGTTCTTAGGGGGTAGATGCTCCAGAATATCCAGGGGGACTCCTGAGGCTCGATCCCACCTTTGCGTATGCCGAGCCTCCTTCCTCATGAACTTTGTCAAGAGTGGAGTGCCTCTTGCTGGCCCCCAGCAGTACTCAACGAGTCAAAATAAATTCTGGGCTCCCATCCATTTTTGACATACAGAGTCCAAGTCCAGCAGGCCCAGGGATGCCCCCAAAACATCTCACTTTCCTGGACGTGTAGGCATCTGAGAACCCAATCCAAAATGCTCAAGCTATCAAGTGTATCCCAGTGTGTGTTGATGCATCTTCAAATTTCCCATGCCAGGAGTATACAAAACTTGGAACTCTTCACTGCTTCTTCTATTCCTCTCACTTATTCTTAATCCAATGGAGAGTTGCTGGGAGGTTTTAAGGAGAGGGCTGACCTGACCTAATTTATTCTCAAGGAGAAAACTCTAAGACATGGACTAGAGGGGACAAAAGAAGAAGCTAGTGGAAGCTCTTGGGGGGGGGTGGTTCTGGTGAGAGAGGATGGTTATAGGGCTGGATGGTGGCAGGCAGGAGGGAGAGAAGGAGACGGACTTGACACATGGTCTAGAGTAGGACTTAGCACCTGACTGCACATAAGTGTGGAGGAAGAGGGAGTGGTCAGGAACAACACCCAGGTTTTCAACACTAATCAGTCTGGACACTCCTGGAACAGGGGGAATGGATGAGAAGCAGGGAATGAGTTTTGGAGAGCTGACCAAGAGTTCGGTTTTAGATATCCTAAGCTCAGTGAGACATCCCGATGGATAGGGCAAGAATTGACAAGCGATTAATCTCCAAAATATATAAATAGCTCATGCAGCTCAATATCAAGAATACAAACACCCCAATCAAAAAATGGGTGGAAGACCTAAGTAGACACTTCTTCAAAGAAGACACTCAGATGGCTAAAAAGCACATGAAAAGATGGTCAGTATCACTAATTATGAGAGAAATGCAAATCAAAACTACAGTGAGGTATCACCTCATACCAGTCAGAATGGCCATCATTAAAAAAGTCTACAAACAATAAGAGAGGGTATGGAGAAGAGCGAACCCTACTACACTGTCAGTGGGAACATAAATTGGTACAGCCACTATGGAGAACAGTATGGAGGTTCCTTAAAAAAAACAAAAATAGAGCTACCATATGATCCAGCAATCCCACTCCTGGGCATATATCTGGAGAAAATTATAATTCAGAAAGATACATGCACCCCTGTGTTCATTGCAGCACTATTTACAATAGCCAAGACATGGAAACAACCTAAATGTCCATCAATAGAGGAATGGATAAAGCAGAAGTGGTACATATACACAATGGAATATTATTCAGCTATAAAAATGAATGAAATAATGCCATCTGCCACAACATGGAGAGATCTAGAGATTGTTGTACTGAGTGAAGTGTCAGAGAAAGACAAACACCATATGGCATCACTTATATGTGGAATCTAAAAAAAGGGAGGGTACAAATAAACTTACCTACAAAATAGCAATAGAGTCACAGATGTAGAAAATAAACTTGTGGTTACCAGGGGGTAAAGAAGGGGTAAGGGATAAGGTCTCTGCCCTTCCCCCGAGGCAGGTCATAAGACCCTCAGGTTACAGGTGCCCCTCACCCCCATACCCGAGGAGAGGAGCATTCCTTTCTCTGCAGATGGAGTGATGCTGGAGAGAATCTGAAGGAACTGTCCTTGCTGGGTTACCCCCAGTTGAAACTTCCCATGCCTTTCCACCCTTCATCAGACCTAGTATAGAAACACTCAGGGGTAACCGTTTCTTTGAGTCTTCATTTCCTTATGAAGCTTCCCAGATTGGATAAAATTTATATTACAGAAATGTGTGTACTTTCTTCCTTTTTTTTCCTTTAATTTATATTGGAGTATAGTCAATTTACAATGTTGTGTTAGTTTCAGGTGTAGAGCAAAGTGGATTGATTATACATACACATATATCTACTCTTTTTTAAGATTCTTTTCCCATATAGGTCGTTACAGACAATTGAGTAGAGTTCCCTGTGGTACAGAGTAGGTCCTTGTTGGTTATCTATTTCATATACTGTGGTGTGTGTATGTCCATTCCAATGTCCCAATTTACCCTCCCCCACATCCCCTAACCACCTGGTAACCATAAGTTTGTTTTCTCCATCTGTAACTCAGTTTCTGTTTTGTAGATAAGTTAATTTGTATCTTTTTTTAAAAAAATCCACATAAAAGCAATATCATATATTTGTCTTTCCCTGTCTGACTAACTTCACTTAGTCTGACAATCTCCAGGTCCATCCATGATGCTGCAAATGGCATTATTGCATTCTTCTTATGACTAATACTCCTTAGTATATGTGTAGCACATCTTCTTTATTCTTTCCTCTGCTGATGGCTATTTAGATTGTTTCCATGTCTTGGCTATTGTAAATACTGCTATGAGTATAGTGGTTCATGTATCTTTTCAAATTACAGTTTTCTCTGGATATATGCCCAGGATTGCTGGATCATGTGCTAGCTCTGGTTTTTAGTTTTTTAAGGAACCTCCACACTGTTTTCCATAGTGGCTGTCTGTACCAGTTTATATTCCCAGTAACAGTGTAGGAGGGTTCCCTTTTCTCCACATTCTCTCCAGCATTTATTGTTTGTACATTTTTTTAATGATGACCATTGATACCTCCAGAGAAGGCAATGGCACCCCTCTCCAGTACTCTTGCCTGGAAAATCCTATGGATGGAGGAGCCTGGTAGGCTGCATTCCATGGGGTGGCTACGAGTCGGACACGACTGAGTGACTTCACTATCACTTTTCACTTTCACTCATTGGAGAAGGAAATGGCAACCCACTCCAGTGTTCTTACCTGGAGAATCCCAGAGATGGCAGAGCCTGGTGGGGTGCCATCTATGGGGTCGCACAGAGTTGGACATGACTGAAGTGACTTAGCAACAACAGCATTGGTACCTCATTGTAGCTCTGATTTGCATTTTTGTAATAATTAGTGATATTGAGCATATTTTCATGTGCCTCTTGGCCATCTGTATGTCTTCTTTGGAGAAATGTCTATGTAGATCTTCCGCCCATCTTTTGATTGAGTTGTTTTCCTTATTTTTGATATTGAGCTGCATGAACTGTTTGTATATTTTGGAGATTAAGCCCTTGTTGGTTGCTTCATTTGCAAGTATTTTCTCCCATTCTGAGAGTTCTCTTTTCATTTTATTCATGGTTTCCTTTACTGTGCAAAAGCTTTTAAGTTTAATTACATCCCATGTGTTTATTTTTTGTTTTTATTTTCGTTACTCTAGAAGATGGAACAAAAACAATCTTCCTGCTATTTATGGCAAAATGTGTTCTGCTGATGTTTTCCTCTAATAGAGTTTTATAGTAACCAGCCTTACATTTAAGTCTTTAATCCATTTTCAGTTTATTTTTGTGTACGGTGTTAGGGGGTGTTCTAATTTCATTCATTTACATGTATCTGTCCAGTTTCCCCAACTGTGTGTACTTTCTTTTTATTAATCTGTCTTTTGTTTCTTAAGTTATTTTTATTAGAAAAATGAACGTTTTCTGTTTTCAGGTGCAAAATACTGATCTA
Source organism: Bos indicus (assembly GCF_029378745.1). Lineage (NCBI taxonomy): Eukaryota > Metazoa > Chordata > Mammalia > Artiodactyla > Bovidae > Bos > Bos indicus. Next base: position 140,408,263 of record NC_091789.1, read on the forward strand.
GTACATCCCCAGGCCCCCGAGGAAGCCAGCTGTGCTTAACAACTCCCCCAGAGGAAACCCAGAAGACATGGCTGAGGAAGGCTTCTTATAGCACAAATTGTTTCCATGTCTTGGCTATTATAAGTAGTGTTGCTATGAACTAGCATGTATCTTTTAGAATTATATTTTTTCCAGATACATGCCCAGGAGTGGGATTCCTGGATCATATGGCAACTCTATTTTTAGTTTTTTTGAGGAATCATTTGAAATTTCATGTGTGCGTTCCCAAGGCCTTTTGTGCCCCACCTCAGAGGTCTGATGGCTTAGGAGCACTTGCGCACATGCTTGTTGGGGCCTGGAGCTTTCTCTGAAGATAAGCCCTAGACTCTGTTCATTTCCCTTCTGTATCCTTGCCACCAACAGGATGCAATGGGATTTCTGCTTTAAACCATGACCTTGGATCCCAATCTTGGCAGGACCTTTAAGAATATAAGGTGACTGAGGAATCTGAGCACATTGGGGGCTCCCCATTATTAATCAGAATGTGTGAGGTAATTCTTTGGAGAAAAGTTAATAAATACATACATTGGCTTCTCCAGTGGCTTAGTGGTAAAGAATTTGCTTGTAACACAGGAGAGGCAGGAGACCCAGATTAGATCCCTGGGTTGGGAAGATCCCCTGGAGGAGGGCATGGAAACCCACTCCAGGATTCTTGCCTGGAGAATCCCATGGGCAGAGGAGCCTGGTGGGCTACAGTCCATGGGGTCGCAGAGTCAGACACAACTGAGGGAGCATGTAGGAGTTGATGGCACTACACAAATGCACTGATGTGCTCAGGGCAACAGAACTTTCTGGTGCTTTTTACTCTTCCTGTAGCATCCTCAGCTGACACTGACTTTCTAGTTGAAAGCACCTCCAGTTGTCACCCATTGCCCACTCCCCTTTCCACAGGCCCAAATTAAGAGGATCCAAGTTCCCAGGGGGACAATGAATAATCCTGCTGAATCAGATATTTCTCATAGCACATTTCAGAGTGTGCGCTCTACCAAGCACAGAGGCAAGGCTTTCTGAGAACCATGTTACATGTTCACGAGCTTTCTCTGAGGTTCTTGCACGGCATCTAAGGGCTTATGGGCCCACCGTGAAGGTTGTGAAGGCTGGATGGATGATGATGTGTTTATGCGCATAAACCTAAATAACAAAAATCATTTAAAAGGTAAGTAGAGCACCGAACCATACTAAGTCTTTAAAGCTTATTTTAGGTGCATGGAGTCAATATCACACAAAAATGAACAATATCCATCTATTTTGTGATTACAGCAGTTGATGGCAAGTAAGTCAAATCCTTAGCTGACCTTGCCAATCTCAGGAGGTTGTGTGCTGCTACCATGCACTTGTCACAGTGGCAGAATCTCCTATACACAGAAGTGCTAATTTACACAAAGTGACAAGTCTCAATGTGTCATATCTGAAAATTAAAAAAGCTTATCTTTTAGGAGATAAAGTAGGTATTTGTACTCATTGTGCTTTCAGATGCCCCATTATAACCAAGATGGTTTTGCACAATCACAGGATCTTCATATTGACTGCTGGCAGGGCCTAGAAATCCTTCCCTTTCTGGGATAAATCCACCCCTGTCCCTAACCATGCCCCACACCATCCCAGCAGAGTAAGTGAAGGGGCTCCTTAGCCTGACGGTTCTCACTATGGGCTTAGTCGACTGCAGGGGCATTGCTCGAAAGTTCTGAGGTGCATTTCTGTCCTTTGGTACAATTTGGGGGGTACTAAGTTTTTTCTTTTAGTCCCTGTGTGATAGTCTTTACCACCTCCTATACCTTGTTCTGAACCCTCATCTTTAGTTTTTCAGGCAGTCTTCCACCAGATCATATCCCTTGAAACTATTCCTCACCTCCACTGTACAATTATAAGGAACTTGATTTAGGTCATATCAGAATGGCCTAGTGATTTTCTCTACTTTCTTCAACTTAAGTCTGTATTTTGCCATAAGGAGCTTATGATCTGAGCCAGAGTGAGCTCCGGGTCATGTTTATGCAGACTATGTAGAGCTTCTCCATTTTCAGCTGCAAGTTATTCCTTTACTTCCTACTTTTCCATTTCAGTCCCCTATTATGAAAAGGACATTTTGGGGGGATGGTAGTTCTAGGCTGTGATGTACATCTTCATAGCACCACTGGACTCTAGCTTCTTTGGCATCAGTGGTTGGAGCATAGACTTGGATTACTGTGATGCTGAATGCTTTGCCTTGGAAATGAACCAAGAACATTGTGTCCTTGTGCACACTACACCCAGTACCTGCAGTTTCGCACTCTTTTTGACTATGAGACTGCTCCATTTCTTCTAATGGATTTTTGCCCACAGATACAATGGTAATCTCAATTAAATTCACCCATTCCTGTCCATGTTAGTTGTCTGATTTCTAAAATGTTGACGGTCACTCTTGCCATCTCCTGCTTGACCAATTTCCATTGATTCATGGACCTAACATTCAAGGTCCCTATGTAGTACTGTTCTTTACAGCATCGGACTTTACTTTTACCACCAGACACATCCACAACTAAGCGTCGTTTTGACTTTGGCCCAGTCTCTTCATTCTTTCTGGAGCTATTTCTGGGCTCTTCCCCAATAGCATATTAGACACCTACTGACCTGGGGGGCTCAGGTATCTCCCCCTGGTATGATCTCCTGGTATCATATCTTTTTGACTTTTCATGATGTTCATGGGGTTCTCAAGGAAAGGATACTGAAGTGGTTTGGTATTCTCTTCTCCAGTGGACGCATTTTGTTAGAATTCTCCACCATGACCCGTCCACCTTGGGTGGCCCTGCAAAGCCTGGCCTGTAGCTTTTGAGTTACAAAAGGTGTGATCCACGTGATCATTTAGGTTAGCTTAGTGTGATTGTGGTTTTCGTTCTAGAGGATAGGGCATTGTAGTTCTTCTGTCTGCCCTCTGAAGAATGGGTTTAAGAGGCTTGTGGAAGCTTGCTCATGGGAGGGACCGGCTATGAGGAAACCTGGCTCTTGCTCTATTGGGTGGGGTAATGCTCAGTAAATAAATAAATAAAAATTAAAAAAGCATAAAGAAATATGTAATTATATCAATATGAGTAAAATCATTAATGATATTTATAGCCATTAGTTTGTTATTGAATACCTCATTAAGGATTTTGAACACAGAGAGAAATCTGTGAGATGTAGCTAATATGGAGGAGGATGAAACTTCCCTCTGCCCTTCTAGGTTTTTGTGGGTGGTCAAAGAATTAAACTGATGTCAGATAGATTAATAGGATAAAATAAAAGTATAATAACACATAGCCGTGAGAGAGACCCAGGAAAACTGAATATTCATCAACATGGCCAAAGCCCAGAGCCAAAGAGAAAAGATCATTTTAATGGTAGTTCTTTGGGACTTGAAAGGATAGGAAGGCAGTTCACATGGAAATGGGAAAGGGAATGTTGGTAAACAAATATTTTCTGTGCCAGGCAGAGACCCCGGGCCACAGAGTGGACTCTCATCTTTACGCCCTGCCAAGATTTCGCCACCACACCTTGCCCATAATCTTTGCCGCTGTCTCTGGTCATAGTTCTCTCCAGGGAACAGGACCTTTGTCTACGTTCTTTCAGGCAGTTAGGCCAAAGGTCAGGTTCCTTTCTGAATCTTTTGGCCTTGATTGTTTTCAGTTAGAATAATCTGTGTATCAAAAGAGACATTTTGAGATGGCATGTTTTGCTTCCCCATACTAACTAGGATAGTAAAACCAATTACAGTAAAGAAGAGAAATTTAAAAAGTTATTAATCCTAGTTTCCTTTGTATAACATTTACATTTTGAAAGATACATGTTAACATATAAAAACACTCTGTGAAATAACAGCCTATGAAGGAAAAATCTGATTTACTTTGCATTGTTCTTTGGAAAATCCAGGCAAGAGTACAGGAGTGAGGTGCCATTGCCTACTCCGTCGGAAAGTCAAGGAATGTTTAAATAAAAGTACATTTACAGTCACTGTTTAGAGTCAATGGCAGCAAATATTTCTTGCAGTATGTTGCTTTACAATGTTGTGTTAGCTTCTATTCCACACTAAATAATCAGACATACATATGCATATATCCTCTCACTTTGGATTTCCCTCGCATTGAGGACATCCCAGTGAATTAAGGAGAGTTCCCTGTGCTATACAGTATATTCCCAACGGTTGTCTATTTTATACATAGTATCAATAGTGTGTATGTGTCAATCCCAATATTCTAATTCCTCCCACCCTAACCCTTTCCCCCCTTGGTACCATGCATTTGGTCTCTATATCACTGTCTTCTTTTCTGCTTTGCAAATAGGGTCACCTATGCCATTCTTCTCGATCCGACATATATACGTTAATATTCAATCTTTGTTTTTCTCTTTCTGACTTCCTTCTCTGTATGACACTCTCTAGGTCCATCCACCTCTCTAACAATGACACAGTTTTGTTCATTTTTATGGCTGAGTAATATTCCACTGGGCTACCCTGGTGGGTCAATGGTAAAAAATCTGCCTGCCAATGGAGGAGCCGTGGGTTCAATCTCTGGGTCAGGAAGATACCCTGAAGAAGTAAGTGGCAACACACCCAGTATTTTTACCTGGGAAATCCCAAGGACAGAGGATTCTGGTGAGCTACAGTCCTTGGGGTCTGAGAAGAATCGGATACAACTTAGTGACAAAATAACAAGAACAATATTCCATCGCATATGCCTCCACAGCTTCTTTATACTTACATCTGTCAATGTACATCTATGTTTCTTCCATGTGCTGGTTGTTGTAAACAGTCCTGCAGTGAACATTAGAGTGCTTGTCTCTTTTTGAATTATGGGTCTGTGTTCTCTATGGCAGAGTTAATGCTGACCTGTAAGAAGGCTTACGCCAAGGAGGACCTCTAGGACTGCTTCTGCCAGTGCCCCCATCCCTGTGGTGAGCCCCAGCTGATCCATGCCTCCACAGGAGACTGTCGAACACTTGGAGGTAGGTCTGATTCAGTCTCCTGTGGAGTAAATGCTCCTTTTCTCTGGGTCTTGGTGCATGTGAGACTTTGTTTGTGCCCTCCAAGAGTGGTGTGTCTGTTTCCCCTACTTGTCTGGGAGTCCTATAATCAAATCCCACTGCCCTTCAAGGTCAGATGACCAGGGAATTCCAAGTCCCTTTGTGAGAACCGCAGGCTGGGTTCCTTGATGTGAGGTGCAGAACTTTCACAATCGTGGGAGAACTTCTTTGGTATTTTTGTTCTCTAGTTACCTACTCAGGGGTATGGGATTTGAATTCATTGTGATTGTACCCCTCCTATTATCTTGTTGTGACTTCCACTTTTTCTTTGAACGTGGGGTATCATTTTCGGTGTGTTCCAGTGTCCTCCTGTTGATAGTTGTTCAACAGCCAGTTGCAGTTATGGTGCAGGAGGAGACAAACAGACATCCTCCTACACCACCGTCTTGAAACAGAAACCTCTGAAATACACTTTGGAGTAGTGAGATGACAGGAGAACTGAAGGACACTAGGTCTGCCTCAGGCTGGGAGGAGTGGAACAGTGTGGCCTCTCGACAGATGCAGACCAAATGTCTATTTCCAGCTCTGTCACAAGTCTTGTGAACTTGAGAATATTACCAAATTCATAATCTGCAAAGTGAGTCTTCTAAACCCTATTTTGTAGAACTATTGTAATGTATGTGATATTTATAAAGTTCTTGCAATAATGGATTTCAAAGAATGACATTTATTCCTCTGATAATTATGACCACAGACCATCGTATCAACTGTTTGTGAATTTTTTTTTTTTACTTGCATGAGATATCAGAAATATGTGGCACTTTTGGAATGAACCAAGTTCTGCTTAGTAAAACTAAATAAAATTTCCCCATTTGTAAATATACCTTTTGAATGTAGAGGAATCTCCCCTGCCTGTATGCTACTCAGAACTTCTAGAATTTGTGTCAAGGACAAAGATCTTCCCTTCCAGTTGCCTTTTCATCCATACCACCACCCCCTATTTTCATTAATTTCACCAGCACCAAAAGTGTAGCCTTCATTTGAAGTTCCCCAAATTATGCTTAAAATAGGTAGTAGAACATTTCTGTAACATAGTGGCCTCTGACCCCAGTGTGGAGAGTGCTGTTACAGTGGGTATTAGATATCTCAGTTCAAGGAAATACCATCCTTTTTTCTGGCAAACACCCTGGAGGCAGTGGGGTTAAATCCCCAGTTTGTGCACTGTGTTTCCCTATACTGGGGCAGGAGCACAGAACCCATTTTATTCCTGTCCCAGGTGGAGAGTCTCTCTGTTTTACCCACAGTCTCAAAGTAAGAATCAAGGGTAATCTTCCATTCCATTCTTCAACTTCTCAACTTAAACCCCGCATTTGAGGGTCACCCCCTGCCCTCAATTCACTCAGCCTCATTTAGCCCACCAACCCACCTAACTTCAAATTACATCCTCAAGGGAACTGCAGTGTTCCAAAGCGCCCACATTTGTCTCCTCAAAGCATTTACTTTTGACTTGCTCTAATCTGAAACCTCCTCTTGTTCTCATCCCTTGTTTCAACTTGTCATATGTTTAGGTCGCAAAGGGTATCTCCCCATCTGCTTGATATGGTGGCAACTTATAGACACTTACCTTCTATGGACAGTGGCTCAGGCTTCTTTTTATTACTATCCCCAGTTCTGCCATGGAGCATTCCAAGGAGTAGATACTCAATTAGTGGTTGGAAATACGAGTGACAATGGTAAAGTTGTCTACTGTATTACTATTTAATTTCTCCCACAATCTTGAATAAACTCAGGAAATACTTTTACTAAAAAGGAGTATGAAAAGAATTTAACAAAACCAAAAACTTAACAAAATTTACTTTTTCTTTTCTTTTTTACTTGATCTAAGTTATTTTACCACAGAGTCTCTTCAAATTTGCATGAAAATCCCTCTTCCATTGCTGTGTTTTCTTGTTCTAGATCACACAGCAATCAAAAGTTTCTAAGTCTGCATTATAAAATATAAAAACTTTAACTGGAACCTGATAAACAGTAATAAATATGTGATCCATATTTTCACCAGCGGAATACTGATTTCCTGTTTTTGTCCTCCCGAAGAGAAAGAATTTATTGGAGAGACAGGGCAGTTTTAAGTAGCAGTTTTATTAAGCAGAGCAAAATTACACTCCTGAGAAGGATGAGAGCAGGCTGTCTGGAAACCAGAAGCGGTCCTGCCATGTGGTAGGGTCATGTGTGTCTTGTGACATTTGACTGACAAGTTGATGGACAGCTTTAGGTTATATAAGTTTTCTCCTAGTGTGCAGGCAGTTACTCAAGAGTACCCAAGCAAAATCCATGGAGTGGGAGGGAAGACAGAAACCACAGTGCTATTTTTATAAATATGGCATCATGAACCCTGGGTTACATTAGTCGCACCTGTGACACCCCGTGCTGGCAGTTTTGTCTTGCTTGGTCCTGGCATGGCTGGAAGCCAGTGGTGGTCATTGGCCAGAACAGGGAGCCTTTCTGGGTGTGCTCTGATCACCAGTGTTCAGGTGGGGAAGAGGAAGACAAAGCATCCCTGGCTGCTAACCTGGCTCAAGTATTATACTCCCAATTAGATTCTGAACAGGGAACAGCCATCGTTCCCATGGGAAATGGTTGGGAGTTTGTCATGTGATAGCTGTCTCCCAGCTGAGTGCTGAATCTGTATATAGTTGTCCTTTCTGCCTGAGAGGGTGTCTGAGCAAGGATGATATAAATGTCCTTCTGGGTTAATTCAAAAGTCATAGATGTCTAAACTTGTCTAGATATTTTTTGGGGTCATCTGAGAATTGTCCCTAATCTTGTTTTATCCAACTGAGATCCTGCATGGAGAGGGGAACTCAGATTCTTATGGAAGTCTGGTGGGCCCTATGACTTCCTGAGGTGGATAGAGTTTAAGGAGTTCTGGAGTCCCAGGTTAGAGGGCAAAGCATTGGTGATGGGGGCCGGGAGTAGTGGTGTTCAATGCTGAGTACAAATGAAGAAGAGGTCTGTGGTCCAAGAGACTCCTTCTTTTGTCCAGAAAGAGTTCCTGTGAACAGGGCTCAGTGGCTGGCTGATGGTTAGTATCATCTGGAGAAGGGAAAAGGCTTTTGTAGGCAAATTTAGCATTGCCAAGCCAGCAGAGTCTACCTGGCAAGTCTTTCAAAGTTCAGAGTTTTTCCTAAAGGCAAGGAAGACTTGGACCTCGCTGGAATCCTAAGGGCAAGTCTTCAGCGATGGACAGTCAGTTACCCATCTGAAAAGGAAATGACGAATGCTCATAAGGGGCTTCGGGTGTCACTGAATTCCCTTATGGACTTTTCATGGCTGTGGCATCCCTCACCTGTGATCTTGCTGGGCAGAATGTGGTTCAGTTCTCGCCCCAGGGGCCGTTGTGTCTTCCCTGAGTATTTTTTTAAGAAATTATTTATGTATTTCATTTTGGTTGTGCTGGCTCTTCCTTGCTGCGTGTGTGTTCTCTAGTTTCGAGGAGCAGGGGCTACCCTTCATTGGGGTGCACTGGCTTCTCATTGTGGTGGCTTCTCTTACTGTGGAGCACAGGCTCTAGGACGCATAGGCTTCACTAGTTGCAGCAAGAAGAGGTAAAGTAGAAGAAGTGTTAGGAGATTGCTGTTGTTGTTCAGTCTCTAAGTCATGTCTGACTCATTGTGACCCCATGGATTGTAGCCCTCCAGGATCCCTGTCCATGGGATTCTCTGGGCAGGAATACTGGAGTGGGTTGCCATTCCCTTCTCCAGGGGGACTTCCCAATCCAGGGATCGAACCCCGGTCTCCTGCCATTTCAGGTAGATTCTTTACCGTCTGAGGCACCAGGACAGCCATATTTCAGAAGGTAGCCAGAAAATTTTTAGCTCAATGTCTTTTCTTTTCTTTTGTTTGTCCATTCTCACCCTATCCTGTAGACACTCTCAGCTTGAATTTTATAAACAGAAAATGGAGGCATTCATGGCATACAGTGTCTGGATTTGGACACCAAAGGCAAAGATACTGGGAGTCTAGGTGCAGAGAAATGCAGAAGAAAGTGACTTTCATTCTAGCCCTATGAGCCAGTTTAACAGGCCATAGTTTAAAATTTTCAAAGGGGTGGCATGGAGACCTCCTCTAGCTGAAACCTATCACATCAGGTTTTGACTCAAATCCACATGGCCAGGACTCCAACCCCCAAAAATCCAGTTTGGGACTTGAACCATGGTCTTTTAATTAGAATCACTCACCTGGTAGCTGGTCTTAGGGCAGCTCAGGTTGTTTGTGTCTCAGCACAGAAGGAATTCAGCAAGAGGCAAAGTGTTAGGCAAGAAATAGATTAATATAGGATGCTTGTAAGAGATGCAAGCAGTCAGGTGACGGAACTCTGCCTGGACGATTAAGTGGAATACATTCTATAGTCAATGGAAAGTGGAGGACTAGGAAAGACTGCCTTCTTTGAGTACAGGTCAGGCTTACATCACTGCCTCCCAATTCATTTGGAGCAGGAGAGTGTCTGACCTTATGAGGTCAAACTTGGATTATTGTAGAACTTCTTCAAATGGATAGAAGGGTCGTGACATTCCTCTTTTACCTAAAGGCCTGGGGAACATCTCATGTATTATTTATGGCTTTATATTTAAACAAACCTGCCTTCTTCCACTACATTCTGATACCTTTCTTGAACGATGTTAACTTACAATGGTCTACCAATTGTTCCTATGTTTCTCTACCTCTATTTGCCTCCTAGACTTCTAGATCTTCCAGTCTGTCTGTCTGTGGTCAAGGCCTCATTCTTGTCTGACTCTTTGCAACCCCATGAACTGCAGCACTCCAGGCTCTCTGTCCATGGGATTCTCCAGGCAGGAATACTGGAATGGGTAGCCACTTCCTCCTCCAGGAGATATTCCAGAACAGGAATCAAACCTTCATCTCCTGCATTGCATGTGGATTCTTTTCCACAGAATCACCTGGGACAGCTACCTGTATCCTATGCTATTCTATCCCTGTCATATGGAGGCAGGCTCCCGGAGCCAAGAGTTGTCGATTCTCCTGGTGGGAGCCTTCTAATGAAGGTCTCTAGCTTGGACTATTGTCTGGAATTTAGTGAGCAATTTTCTTCCCAACAAGTGGAAGGGGCAGCTATGCATGTGCAGAAACATCAAAGGTAAACTTTCCTAGCAAGGACTTGAGGGGAGGAGCATGCCACTTGGTTTGAAGCCTTCCTTCAATTCCCTTTATCATGGAGGATTGGAAGGACAAATGCCCAGGGAAATCAGTCTGCACAGAGTAGCTGACCCACGTATGAAAGAACTGTCTTCCCTGCCACATCAAGGGTTACCTGAAGCTCCTCTGGAGAAATGACCAGGGGTCCTCTGGGAACTGTTGGGAGGTCTTGAAGTTCCTATTTACCTGAGGACATGTGCTCAGAGTAAGCCCCCCAACTCTCTGAGACCGAATAGAAGAAAGTAGAGGTTGCCTAACTTACCACATCTACCTGTGGTCTCTCAGGACAGAAAGCTGTGACTGGAAATTGAGGCCTTCTGAATGCTGGCTGCACCTGTCCTCAGTCAGGCTCCTAGGAAGACCTGTATTTCCTCCTTCTCTTCACTATTACTGTCCTCTCTCCAGGTCCCCACACTGACTTCCCATCTCCTAACGAGGCCTGTCCTCTCATGCTACAGCCTTAAATTCCCTGAGACCTCCTCAGAGGATGTGAGGGCTGCCAACCTGTGGTCACTCATGGCTGACCCGAGGGGAGGGATTCTATAAAAGTAGTATAGTGTGAGTGGTTCCTTTAGTCCCCATGGTCCTCCATTTGACTCTTGGCATGACCTGGAATTCGTCCTGAGGTTGACCCCTGAGCCCCAACACCTCACCTCCTGAGATGCTCTAAAAAGAAATGTGTGGGGTGCATCATGCCCACATTCCCAAATTTGCCAGTGTGAGGGGTAGAGGGGCAGGGCTGTGTTCTAGGTGCAGTCCCTTTATTCTCACTTGGAGTCAGTAGCTTCCACTCTGTACTGAAGTGAGGCTTCTCCCAGTAGACTAAGGCTCTCACCTCCCTGAGACCACTCCAGAGGAAAGAGAACATTTCAGCCAGAAAGCTTTCTCCTGGGTCTCATAGGACTGATATCAGGGGTGGGCCTCCACACTCTCCCCTGTTCTGGGCTGAGTGGTCCTCTTGCCCCTCATTCAGGGACCTCATCCTCACTCCTGACCAGACCCAGACTGCAGCCTCCACTCACCTGAGGCTGTGCTCCTCAGAACAAAGGCATTACTTTCTTGGAAGTTCTGGATTGGAAGACAGGATGAACCAGATGTGTGCAAAGCTACTGGGGCCTTCTGAGGAGGAGAACATTCTAGGGCCCCCCTCTCTTCTGGAGTCAAGTGGTCCCCCTGTCTTAGATCAGGTTTCTTATCTTGACTTCTAGTAGCAAATGGGAATCCACCCTCTCTACTGGCTGAATCAGCTGGCCTGTGGCCAAGGCTTTTGCCTTCTTGAGACAACAGAAGCAGGCGTGAGAGAGCTACTCCCTGGCTACCCTTGCCTGTTCCTCCGTGCCATCCCCCTTGGTATGGGTGGGGGGGGGTCCACTCATCAGCACCCAGTGTCCTCACTGTAAATCCTATGAAGGCCTGTTAGGATCTCCTACTTGGGCAGAATTGGAGCTGCTGCCAAAAGACCAAGATGCTCAACTCCCTGAAAACCCCTCCACCTTTGCCCTGCAGGAAAGGAAGGCATACCTCAGACAGACTGCTCTCCCCATGGCCACACAAGGCAAGAAGCAGGATATAGTTTGTGGGACCCCTAGTGTCCTAAAATCTTCCCCTTGATAAATATCAGAGGCTGGGACTCTTCCATCCATTGACCTGAGGACACAGTGCTTAAGCTAAGGCTTCTATGTCCCTGAGAATCAAGAAGGATAAATGAGGGCATATTGATCTTTTCAGGGTATCTGACATTGCATGTGTTCATGACCACATTGTCCCTGAGTAGTTTTGTCTTCTTTCATACCATTCATTTATCAGCATTTTCTAAACTTTATTCCAAAACAGTTCTTTGGGACAGGGCCCCATGTATCCAACAAGACACATTTTTTGGAGTGTTTAGAGGAAAAATGAATGAAACAATATGCCTGGCTTAGGCTGGGAGAAGTGACACATTGTGGGCTCTGCACCAATCCAGGTCGGGGGACTAGTCCTAGGAAGGTCACTTCATCAGTTTGTGAACTTGAAAATTTGCAAGTTATCCATGCATAAATGGAGTCTGCTAAATCTGATCCTGCATGAATGCTGGAATGCATGTTCTACATATAAAGCAGTGGCATACTGATTAAGTATTGGTTTGTAATAAGTGGAAGTTATGATTACTATGAACCCCTCAAATACCACCTTCCCATCTGAGTTTACTTTTAATCCAGGAGACAGCAGAGAATATGCAGTGAATTAGGACAAAAGAAACAAATATTCTTAAATGAGCTAAATAAGTCAAAGTATTTTTTTATTTTTACTAAAAGAAAGTTTAAAAGAAAGGTAAACCACAACTTAAAGACTTTTTACTGTATTCTTTTCTCCATTTTCTTTTTGATTCTCAAAAGTTTCTGTGGTCTTCTTTCACATTAGCATGAAAATCACTCTTGCAGTGCTATGTGACCTACTTTCAGATCATAAAGACAATACAGATGGATCCTGAATTTCTTTTATATCTACCAAAACTGTACCTTTAAAACTTTTAAAACAGCAGTGAATATAACAGCAGTATCATTACCAAATTAATACTCTGAGGAAAAACAACCTCTTAGAAGTAAAAATATTGGGGAAAAAAAACAAAAAAACTAAACAAATAATATGTAGAAGTTACTCATGTGAAACAGAAAGAGAAATGTGATCGAAAGAAATGTGATCTAACCCCCACTACCATGCACACTTTAGAAGCTTCACTACTCTTCAAGAAAAGTTCTCTTCTAATGTCATGTTATCTTGTTTGCATTGTGAACAATATATTCAGTACTTTCAGTGTGTTTTACAAATACCCAAACTTTTAAAACATTAAAACAGCTGGAAACTATGATTTATATGATTCATACATATTTGAATTCTTAAGCACAATAAACCTTATCAAAAGTAAGAACATTTGAAAATACTAAACACCTCCTTCACCTCTTTACATTTCTAATTTAAATCATTGTTCATTAGGTATTTCTCATGTGAATACAAGAAAACAGATATATATTTTGTTAAAAGAAACTAGACCTAAACTCGCTTACCATTTAAACTGTAAGATATGGGCTTTGTTCCCTCCACCCCTAAGACTCTGCACTACTTAGGAGGTTGACTGCTCTCTTCCAACACAAAGGGAACAAAGTGCCCTGCCCCCCTCCCTAAATGTGGGAGGAGCTGCAGGACTTGGCCCTGGAAGGGGCACTGGCCTCAGCCATGGTGGGAGCCCTGGCCGCACCTCTCTGCCCTGCTCTCTCCACCTGATCTCTCAGAGCCTCGTCATAAAGGTCTGGGAAGGAACTAGGGACCCTACCATGGAACTTGGCTAGAACCTCCAGTACCTTCATCTTGCTGGTCTCAGCACAAGCTCTTGGGCCCCAAAGGAACTCGTAGCGTGGAAGATCACTATTGGGTACCTGGCGGTAGTTCAGGTACTCCTTCTGCACTAGATCTTTGGTGATGAGCCTTCTGGGCTCCCCAAAGATGCAGTGCCTCCTCCCAGCATAGATCCCCAACATACTGAGGAATTCCCAGATCTCCTCCTCAGTGGCGCGGTTACCATTCATGAAGATGACCCCCAGGAGCACCATGAGGAGACGGGACTTGGGCAGCGCCCCCTCATCACGCCGACAATCGTTTCCCCTGAGGTTGAGCTTCCTGATGAGGGTGTAGATGTTCCCTCTACGGTCGATTTCCTTCATCTCCAGGCCAAAGACCAGCTCCACGCGCTCACGGGCTGTACTGAAGATCTCAGGGAAGTGCTGCCTGTACTTCCTGCTGACGATTTTCATCAGGGCATTCTGTGTGATGGGCTCCTGCTTGGTGTACTTCTCCAGCAGGAACTCCACGAGTTTCCTGGCCTTCCTGGCCAGAGGATCTTTGCGAGTGCTCTGAGTGGAAGGGGCTGCCTGGGAGGCACCTGAACTTTCCTCCTCAGGGCCCTGGGCACCTTCATCAGATCCTGCACATGAAGGCCCTGCATCAGGAGAGCTAGGGGCCATGGCTCCCTGAAGCTCCTGGCCATCGCCAGCAGCAGGGGAGCTCGGGGGAGAACCCTGAGGGACAGAAGAGTGGGAGGAGGGGCACTCCTCCTTTGGGGCTGCAGCAGCACTGGCCTGGGCCTCCTGAGTGTCCCCTTGAACCTCGTGGCGTTTCCTGCGGGCATGGGACTTGCTCTTCTGCCTCTGAGGCATGGTGACAGCAGGTCAGGGACCGCAGGTGGGAGTGCGGGCAGGAAAGCAGGCAGGAAGGCACCTGGAGGAGGGACAAGGACATGCTGTGAGAACCTTCAGCAAGGAGAGTCCTCCCTGGCTTGAATGGAAGCCACCTCTGGGGGATCCTCGAGGCCAGTGCTCTAGGACCCACGGGCTCCTGTTCTCCTGGTCAGCCTATCCCCTGAAACCACTGAGTAGCAAGGCAGAGTGAGACCTGGGGCACAGCAGACAGTCCTGCCTGGGCGTTAAAAGGGGGACCAGTGGGGGCTGGCAGAGGAGGCAGGTCCTCTCAGCTGACATTCAGAGTCAGGATGAAAATTGGTGCGAGACACCCCCATATCGAATGCCCCCTTTCCCGTACCCAGCCCGTTCCCTCTCCTGTCTGAAATTGACGGTGCCACCTTCCCTGTCACCCCAGACGAGGAGAGGAGGGCATACTCAGCCCCCCACTGAAGGGTCCCAGGACCTGCCCTTCTGCTGTCTCGTGGCTGCCCCTTCACAACCAGGCTCCAAGCTCCCCTCTCAGACCGCTGCCCCACTTCCCGATGTTTGGCCGGGGGGTAGCGCTGAGCACAGGGGAGGGTCCTGAGTCGCCTGTTTGTCAGGGAAGATGGCCCTCATCCTGAATCTTCCCGAACCCTGACATCCTCCCTCTACTGACCAGTTGCCAGCCCCTCAGACCAAAGTCCCCTCTTCTTCGAGTGTCCTGTGTCCGAGGTCGCAGTGAGGGAGCCCCCCAGCCTTTACAGCTGCCCGGCGGCTGCCCGGATAATCCGCAGCCAAATGGCGGTGAGTGGGGGTTACACATGGCTGCCGTTCTGGTGTATGGAGACCCTCAGTCCCCCCGGGGGTCCCTCCTTCACTCCACAGGGCTCGTCGCTCTTTCTCTACTGAACGGAGCTGGGGTCCAGCAGAGCCTGACCGAGGCATTCTTTCCCGAGACCCCCTAGGGGTTAGTGGATAGTCTTGGGGCCTGAGAGCTAGGCCGGATCCTCTGGTCTGAGTGCAGGGGTAGGGCGGCCGGAGGCTGTGTGGCCCCCTCTTTTCAGAGGGAAAAGGGAATGGGGGTACAGAGACTTGTCCCTGCACTCGTAACTCACGTCACCTCCGATCTTGACACCCGATGACACTTGGGACTGCTCCCTCTGGCCACCGTCAACGGCAGCTCTCAGAGATAGCGGCACTGTCAAGGATGGCGTCGCTCCCCCAGCATGCTTAGGAGGACGTCACTTCCTGTCATGCGCATCTGGGCTCCAGGAGGACAGCAGGGGCGGGACCTGGACAGGCGGGGTTCCGGGGGAGCTTCTCACAGGATTGGCACATGGACTTTCGCTTGACTCTTAAGGGGTCCTGGGACGTCCCTGTCCTGAACTGTCAGCTGGCTCACTCCATGCCTCTCACTCGTGTCAGCACTCCCAACAGGAAGAATTGGGGAGCCCAAGCCTAACAGCCTTCCTGGAGCCCATAAGACCAACACCGAAGGCTCTCTTGGCCTCTCTCTTCTATAGTAAGCGATGCTCTGTCATTTTCCATGGCTTCCCTTAACCCCTGTAGATTCTGGGCTACGTCCCGTCTGCTGACCTGAGGCCAAGGCCTCATGTTGAAGATGTGAACCCTCGAGTCTCCTGGTATGAAGTGCACATACGTCTCATCTCACCATTTCTACCCGAGGATTCCTGGAAATGGCTGCTACAGGTAAGATGAGCTGAGAGGGAGGGATAGGAGACTGTCTTCTGTGGTGTGGAACCCCTCACATCTCACTCAGAAACTTCATTCATATTGACTGCTGACAGGGCCTGGAAATCCTTCCCTTTCTGGTATAAGTCCACCCCTGTCCCCAACCATGCTCATACAATTCCAGAAGAGTAAGTGAAGGGGCTCCTTAGCCTGACAGTTCTCACTGTGGGCTCTCAGTCGACTGCAGGGTCATTGCTCAAAAGTTCTGAGATGGTCATTTTGTACAATTACTGTGATACTAACTTTTCCGTTTTAGTCCCTGGGTGATAATCTCTTAAGGTGATCATTTAAAAGGGCCAGTTCTCATCGACTAGCATTCCCTGGTGGCTCAGACCATAAAGAATCTGCCTGTGGTGCGGGAGACCTGGGTTCAATCCTTGGGTTGGGAAGACCCCTCTGGAGGAGAACACGGCAACCCACTCTGGAAGTCTTGCCTGGAGTTTCCCCTTGGACAGAGGAGCCTGGTGGGCTACAGTGCATGGGGTCGCAGAGAGTCAGACACAACTGAGTGGCTAAGCACACACACAACAAACTTTGTGCTGGTTATTTCATGATCTGGGCCGTACTGCCACATCCAAGCCAAACTTTGGTGCCCCATGGTCCTGGCGCGGGGCCTCGGAGATGCTGCCTCAGATTCCTTCAGTGAAGCAGTGGAGATTCATGATCCCAGGGCAGAGTGGAAGAATCCAGGGCTCAAGTTAAAAGCCTTTTGCAGCTGATCCTGTTGTCTGCTTCCCTTGCAGCCTGCACATCTGTGCCAGTCTCTTAAGTACTCCCCACTGGGCACACATAGGGTCAAGTTCAGTGGAGACTTACTGTCCATCAGGGATTATTTATGTTTTCACTTTTGTTAATAGTTTTCTTTATTCCTTCCATAAGATTTCCGTGGTTACTTCTGGGTACAAAAAGCAGAAGACAGTGTTTCATTGTGGTCTCAGCTACTCTGAATGTGGTACTAAATCTGTAAAGGAGTTACAGAAATTTGACAGTCTTACAATATCTGTTCTTCATGAGTATACATAACATACTATTCTGTTTGAGCCTTCTTTTTCCTAAGACTCTCAGGAAATTCTTCTTGTTGCCTCCATGAAGACTGTATACATTTTTCTAAAGTTTCTTTGTAGGTAATTTTTTTCTATGGTTGCTTCTGTTTATGGTGTATTTTCTGTTGCTTGGTGTAAGTAACTGTTTGTTCTTCCAGACCAACTGGATGATTTTGCTGCCGTGATCTTTTTTTTATTCCAGATTTTTGAAGTCTCTTACATGTTTGAATATTTCCTGTCCTGTTTTCTAAGATTTTTAGTTCGAGAATCAAGTTATTACTGTGATCTTTTGCTTTTCATTACTTCTGACTTTTATTCATTTGGCATTGTTGTATATAACTCTAGTGGTTATATGTACTTCTCTAGATTTTTTTCCTAGTTTTTAAATTCATAGATTTTTAACAACTATTTTTAATTAGAAGATAATTAAATGGTATGTCAGGTTCTCTTGTATGAAGCAGCTATAAGTATACATATATCTCCTCCCTCATGATCCTCCCTCCCACCCCTGACCTCACCCCTCTAGGTTGTCACAGAGCTGACTCCTTGTGTCACCCAGCAACTTTCCCCTCATGCCTGTCGTCCACATGGTAGTGCATATTTGTCCACGCCACTCTCTCAATTCGTCTCACTGTCTGCTTCCCCCGATGTGTCCACATGCCCGTTCTCTACATCTGTGTCTCCATTCTTGCCCTGAAAATAGATTTATAACTACCCTTTTGTGGCCTTTCTTTCTCATTCTCTTATCAGTATATTTTGCAGATAGAAGTTTTTAATATTAACAAGGTTCAGCTTATTATTTTCTTTCATGGACTGTGCTTTTGGTGTTGTGCCTAAAATCTCATTACCAAACTCAAGTTTTGCCCCCGTGTTATCTTCTAGATTTTCTTGCCTATTGCATATGGCATGTAGAATCCTAGTCCCTGACCAGCAATCAAACCTCTTCCCCCAGCAGTGGAAGTGTTGATTCTTAAACACTGGACTGCCAGGGATGTCCCTGCAATTTTTTATAAATAGCGAGTTTTTCATTTAGGTCTGTGATTCCCTTTGAGTTAATTATTTTGAGAGGTTTAGAGTTTGTATTTGGATTCATTTTTCTTAGATATGGATGTCTAGTTATCCCAGGACTGTAAGTTTCAAAGACTGTCCTTTTCCATTGAATTGCCTTTGCGCCTTTGTTAAAGGTTGGTTGAGTGTTTGGGGTGTCTGTTTCTAGATTTTCTGTTCTGTGGCATTGATCTGTCTATTATTCTGTTAATAGCATACAGTCTTGAGTATTGTAGCTTTAAAGTAAGTTTTGAAATCCAGTAATATCAATTCTCTAACTTTGACTTTTAATATTGACTTCAGTGGGTATTATGGATCATTTCATTTTTGACATAAAATTTAAATTGTTGGCTTCTATCTACAAGCTATCTTGCTGGGATTTTAAACAGAATTGCATTAAGTATCTAGGTTAAGTTGGAAATAAGTGACATCTCAACAATATAGCATCTCCCTATCTATGAACATGGCGTGTCTATTTATATAGATCTTCTTTAATTTTTTTCAGTGCAGTTTATGAGTTTTACTCATGTAAATCTTATACATATTTTTTTAAAGAATTATTCCTAATATATTTTGATGCTAATGTAAATGGTATTAGGTTTTTAATTGCAAGTTCCATCTCTTTATTGGAAAAGAATTGACTATTATGTATTAACTTTATTAATATGTTAATTCTATAGTAGATTAACTTTATTAATATATTAATTATATAGTAGTTATATATTTATAATATGCTAACCTTATTAACATATACTCCTGGCTTATTAATGCCAGGAGTTTTCTTATTGTTGATGATTATAATTCCATTTTTCCCTTTCAAATATCTGTATCTTTTGCTTCCTTCCCATATCTCATTGCATTGACTAGAACTTTCAGTACAGTGTTGAATAGGCATGGTGAGAAGGGATATCCTCACCTTAGTGTGACAGCATCTGTCTTCTCACTATAAAGTATGATGTTTTACCTGTATTTCTTTTCAGATGTTGTATATGAAGCTGAGGAAATGCCTGTCTGTATCTAGTTTGCTGAGAATTTTTATGATGAATGGGTGTTGGATTTTATCAGATGATTTTTTTCCTTCATCTGTTGATCTCATCTTGTGATTATCTTCCTTAGACTATTGTTATTATGATTTATGATTACTGATTTTCAAATGTTGCACATCTGAAATGCATCCTACTTAGATATAGTATGTAATTCCTGCTATGGATTGTTAGGTTTCTTTTCTTATATTTTGTTGGGAATTTGGCTTCTATGTTTATGAGAGATATTTGTGTTCAATTTTTTTCTCTTAATTTCTTCATCTGATTTTGATATTCGAGTGTAATACTCACCTCACAGAAAAGGAATTAGGAGGTGTTCCTTTTGTTTCTATGTTCTGGGAGAAATTGTAGAGAATTGTCATTTCTTCCTTAAATTTTTGTTAGAATTCATCAGTGGAAACATCTGGATCTGTTACTGTCTTTATTGGAAGCTTATGAGTTACAGATTAAATTTCTTTAATAGATACAGACCTATGCCTAGTATCTATTTTTCTTTGTGAAAGTGGTGCTAAGTTGTACCTTCAAGCAGTTTCTCAATGGAACCGTTCCTTTTTGTAGGCACAGAGTTGTTTATAATATTCACTCATTATCCTTTTAATGTCCATGGAATCAGTAGTAATGGCCCCTCCTTCATTTCTACTATTAGTAATTTAATTTGTGTTTTCTCTCTTTGTTCTTGTTTAGCCTGGGGAGAATTTTATCTTCTTTTTATTTTGGATCTTTAAAGAAACTTCTTTGGGTTTTGTTTTTTTCTGCATTACCTTCCTTTTTTCAGTGTCATTGGTTTCCACTTTGATTTATTCTTCCTCTGCTTTTTCTTTTCTTTCACAAGTTTACTAGTATAGAAGCTTAAGTTATTAATTGTAGGGGTTTTTTTTTGTTATAGGCACTCAATGCTGTGTATACCTCTACTGATTTTGCTGTATCACACACCTTCTGATAAGCTGTAATTTTGTTTTCATTTTTTAAAAATATTTTAAAATTGCTCATTAGATTTTCTCTTTGGGTCATGTGTTATTTAGATGTTTATTGTTTAGTCTGAAAATCATCTTTAATTTTCCTGCTGTCTTTTTGATATCAATTTCTAGTTTATTTCCATCACACTTTTCTTGTAATCGTGAGGGGTTTTTGTTTTGTTTTGTTTTTGATCTTTGTTTTAAATAGACACTCTCAGTAAAGGAAGATGAGGGGCTTATGTCAGATGTTGGCTGGAACAGATTCCTTTGGTAGCCTTGAACTTTTCTAAACAGGAACTCAGGGGTAGCCGAGTTGTCGTAGTACGTGGCCTTAGGTTGCTGCTAGAAGCCATGCTAGAGGTCAGTCAAGGTTCTTAATGTAGAGGTTTGGACAGAGTTGTTCATGCCAATAGTTTTTGCAGTTCTCTGTTCCTAACCTCAGCTTGCAGTTCCAGGACACATTGCCCTTTTTATAGGTAAAGTCTGCTTGAGATCCCCAGAAGGGAGGGGATCACCCACAGTGTAAGGTCAGGGTGTGGTGAGTTATGCCAAAAATCTAGAGAAGGATGCAGAGTCCCCCAGTTTTGGCCCCTGATGCAGTTCTGGTTCCGGGACCACACTGGGATTAAGCTCGAGGACTTACAGAGAAGAAACTCACCCAGTCAAGTCCCTGATTATTTGTTTGGTCTTAATTTGAACATCATGCAGTCTTCTCGGTTAAACTTCTCACCTCAAAATGGGTAGAGCCATAGAGGAAATGACAAAGACTGAGAGGAGAAAAGTCTTGGCCTCAGCAGGTGCCTTCACCATTGGAAATTCTGTGTCTACCAGGCCTAAGACAGTATCAACTGCCACTCAAGTGTTCTTTGGGTATGCACAGCCTGGGCGTACTCCTCACAGCTCTTAATTGAGAGGAGCCATGACACAGTGAGCTGACCCAGATCTTGCCCTGTGGGTCATGGAAAGAGAACAAAGCAGAGAGTGACAGCAAGCAAATTTTCATGGGAGAGATAGAGCAAAAGTCAGGGGTCTCCAGCCAGCAGTTTGGGCAAGACCACTGGAGTTCACCGTGGCAGCAGTCCTAGTCACGGTACCAAATATGTCACTGGTGAAAAGAGATTTCCTCAGTGCTTGCTCTTGCAAAGAAAGGGAAGGACTCTGGACTAGTGCACATCAGGGGACTTGTCTGATGAAGGTCACTTTATCAGTCTTGTGAACTTGAGACAATTGCAAGTTATCCATCTATAAATGGAGTCTGCTAAATCCTATCCTGCATGAATGCTGGAATGCATGTACTACATATAAAGCAGAGTCATACTGAATAAGAAACACGGGTCTTTAACTTAATGGAAGTTATGATTATTATGAACATCCAAAATACCACCTTCCTATCTGAGGTTATTTTTATCCAGTAGATAGCAGAGACTATGCAGTGCACTGGGACAAAAGAAATAAATACTCTTAAATGAGCCAAATTAAGGCAAAGTACATTTTATTTTTAACAAAAAAATGGTTAGAGGAAATAAGGCAAACTACAAATTAACAGCTTTTTCCTTTATATTTGCTTAATTGCTTTTTGGTTTCTCAATATTTTCTGTGGTCATGTTTCACATTACCATGAAAATCTCTCTTTCAGCAACATATTACCTACTTCCAGATCATAAAGACAATACAAATGGTTCATGAATTTCTTTTCAGTTCAGTTCAGTTCAGTCACTCAGTCGTGTCAAACTCTTTGCGACCCCATGAATCACAGCACACCAGGCCTCCCTGTCCATCACCAACTCCCGGAGTTCACTCAGACTCATATCCATTGAGTCAGCGATGGCATCCAGCCATCTCATCCTCTGTCGTCCCTTTCTCCTCCTGCCCCCAATCCCTCCCAGCATCAGAGTCTTTTCCAGTGAGTCAACTCTTTGCATCAGGTGGCCAAATTACTGGAGTTTCAGCTTTAGCATCATTCCTTCCAAAGAAATCCCAGGGCTGATCTCCTTTAGAATGGACTGGTTGGATCTCCACACAGTCCAAGGGATTCTCAAGAGTCTTCTCCAGCACCACAGTTCAAAAGCATCAATTCTTCAGTGCTCTGCTTTCCTCATAGTCCAGCTCTCACATCCATACATGACCACAGGAAAAACCATAGCCTTGACTAGATGGACCTTTTTTGGCAAAGTAATGTCTCTGCTTTTCAATATGCTATCTAGGTTGGTCATAACTTTTCTTCCGAGGAGTAAGCGTCTTTTAATTCATGGCTGCAGTCACCATCTGCAGTGATTTTGGAGCCCAGAGAAATAAAGTCTGACTCTGTTTCCACTGTTTCCCCATTTATTTCCCAGGAAGTGATGGGACCAGATGCCATGATCTTCGTTTTCTGAATGTTGAGTTTTAAGCCAACTTTTTCACTCTCCTCTTTCACCTTCAGCAAGAGGCATTTTAGTTCCTCTTCACTTTCTGCCATCAGGGTGGTGTCATCTGCATATCTGAGGTTATTGATATTTCTCCCAGCAATCTTGATTCCAGCTTGTGCTTCTTCCAGCCCAGCGTTTCTCATGAGGTACTCTGCATATAAGGTAATAAGTAAATAAGCAGGTTGACAATATACAGCCTTGACGTACTCCTTTTCCTATTTGGAACCAGTCTGTTGTTCCATGTCCATTCTAACTGTTGCTTCATGACCTGCATACAAATTTCTCAAGAGGCATGTCAGGTTTCTTTTACATCTACCAAAACCGTAACTTTAAAATCCTAAAACAGCAATAAATAAAACTGGAATGTCATTACCAAATCAGTATTCTGAAGAAAAGGAATCTGGTTGAAGTAAAAATATTTGATAAAAATGAAACAAATAATTTGCAGAAGTTACCAGTTTAAATCAGGAAGAAAATAGAGATCTAAACTTGGTTTGCTTGACCCCTACTAACCTGCACTATCTAGGAGCTTGACTACTCTTTGAGAAAACTTTGTTCCAGTGTCATCTTACCTTGTTTAGATGGTGAACAACATATTCAATATGTTCATTGTGTTTTACATATACCCAACCTGTGGCTTTCAAAACTTTAAAACAGCAAACAATGTGATTTATATGATTAATACATTTGTATTCTGAAGCACAGTAAAACTTATGAAAAGTAATTAACATTTGAAAATACTGAACTCCTCCCTCATCTCCTTAATCTAATCAACTTTCACTGGATATTTCTCCTATGTATAAAGGAAAAATGATATATATTTTTAAAAAATGAGTTGTACGTAAACTCCCTTACTACATAAAACAGTAAAGAACATACAAGTTTTGTTCCCTCCACCCTACTACTCTGTACTGTTTAGGATCTTGACAGCTGTGTTCCAACACAAAAGGGAAGAAAGTGTCTGGGCCTCCCTCCCTAGATGTGGGAGGAGCTGTAGGACTTGGCCCTGGAAGGGGCACTGGCTTCAGCCATTGTTGGAGCCCTGGCCGTGCCTCTCAGCCCTGATCTCTGCGCCTGATCTCTCAGAGCCTCGTCATAGAGGTCTGGGAAGGAAGTCCAGATGGTATCGTGGATCTTGGCCAGCACCTCCAACACCTTCATCTTATTGGTTTCAAACAAGCTCTCGGGCCCCACAGGAACTCCTAGTGTGGAGGATCGCCATTGGGCACCTGTCGGTACTTCAGGTACTTCTTCTGCATCAGATCTTTGGTGATGAGCCTTCTGGGCTCCCCAGAGATCCAGTGCCTCCTCCCAGTATAGACCCCCAACACACTGAGGAATTCCCTGACCTCCTCCCTGCTGGAGAGGTTACCCTTCATGAAGATAATGCCCAGGAGCACCATGAGGAAACCAGACTTGGGAAGACCCCCCCTCATCACTCAGACCTTCATCGCCCCTGAGGTTGAGCTTGTTGATGAGGGTGTAGATGTTCCTGCTATGGTCAACTTCCGTCAGCTCAAGGCCAAATACCAGCTCCATGTGCTTAGAAGCTCTCGTGAGGATCTCAGGGATGTGCTGCCTATACTTGCTGCCAATGACCTTCAGCAGGGCGTGCTGCGAGATGGGCTCCTTCTTGGTGTACTTCTCCAGCAGGAACTCCAGCAGCATGCTGGCCTTCCTGGTCAGAGGATCTATGCAAGGGCTCTGAGTGGCAGGGGCTGCCTGGGAGGCACCTGCACTTTCCTCTTCTGGGCCCTGGGCACCTTCATCAGATCCTGCACAGGAAGGCCATGCATCAGGAGAGCTAGGGGCCATGGCTCCCTGAAGCTCCTGGTGATCTCCAGTAGCAGGGGAGCTCGGGGCAGAACCCTGAGGGACAGAAGAGGGGGAGGAGGGGCACTCCTCTTTGGGGGCTACAGCAGCACTGAACTGGGCCTCCTGGGGACAATGAGTGTCCCCCTGGACCTGGTGGCATTTCACATGGGCATGGTACTTGTTCCTGTGCCTCTGAGGCATGGTGACACAGGTTATGGATCACAGACGCATGCAGCAGGGTGGCAGGCAAGGAGGGCACCTAGAGGAAGGACAAGCAGATGTTGTGAGCAACTGCAGTGAGGAGATTCCTGGCCGGCTTGAACCAAAGCCGCCTCTGAGGGGTCCTTGAAGCCAGTGCTCTAGGACCCACAAGTCTTGTGTTTTCCTGGTGAGCTCCTTTCTTGAGACGACTGAGTAGGAAGTGAGAGTGATCGCTGGGGCACAGTCAGACAGACCTGCCTGGGCTTTAGAGGGAGGCCTGTGGGGGCTGGCAGGGGAGGCAGATCCTTTCAGTTCACATTTCAGAGTCATGATGAAAACTGGGGAAAGACTCCCTCATATCCCCTGCCCCCAAACCCACCCAACCTGTTCCCTCTCTTGCTTTGAAGTTGACGCTGCCACCTTCCCTGTCACCCCAGACGATGAGAGGAGGGAATGTTCAGGACTCCAATGAAGGGAGCCAGGACCCACCTTCTGCTGTCTCGAGGCTGCCCCTTCACAACCAAGCTGCAACCTCCCCTGACAGACCACCGCCCCCATCCCCGTGTTTGGCTGGGAGGAAGTGCTGGCCACAGGGGAGGGTCCTGAGTCGGCCATGTGATGGGAAGGATGGTCATTACCCTGACTCCTCCCGAGCCCTGACATCCTCCCTCTGCTGACCTGCTGCCAGCCCTTCGGAACGAGGTCCCCTCTTCCCCGAGTGTCCCGTGTCAGTGATGGCAGTCAGGGAGCCCCTCAGCCTTTAGAACTGCCCAGATGCTGACCAGTTGCTTTCTGGCCAAGTCACGCTGGGTAAGGGGTTAGGCGTGGCCACCAATCTGGGGTGTGGAGACACTCAGTCCTCCCGCAGGTTCCTCCTTTACTCCACAGAATCCCGGACTTCCCTCTACTGAACAGAGCCAGGGTCCAGCAACCCCGCACCCAGATCCACCACCCCTGCACCCAGGTTATGTCCCGAGAATCCACGTGCGTAGCCGATGGACATGGGACCTAAGAGCCAGGTCTGAGCCTCTGGGCGTAGAGTAGGTGCAGGGTTGCCGGGGGGCTGTGAAGTCCCCTCTTTTCGAATGGAAAAGGTGTTGGGAGTGCCAGGGCATATCTTTGTACCTATCCAGTGCACTTGTAACTCATGTCACCTCCGACTTGGACCCCTGATGAGACCTCAGACTCTTCCCTCTGGTCACAGCTACAGCAGCTCTCAAAGATAGCAGCCCTCTCAAAGATGGCATGGCACCCCAGCATGGATAGGGGGCTGTCACTTCCTATCATGTGCATCTGGGCTCCAGGAGGACAGCAGGGGCGGGGCCTGGGTGGGCGGGGTTCTGGGGGAGTTTCCGGCAAGAGGGGGGATGTGGTCCCTTCTTCGACTCATAGTGGGTCCTGGGATGTCCCTGCTGATCTCAGTCAACTGGCCTCACTCCTTGCCTCTCACTTCTCTCAGTAAACCAAGCAGGAAGAATTTGGGAGTCCGAGCCTGACAGCCTTCCTGGAGCTGCTGAGGCAGACAGTGAGGGCACTCTGGGGCTCCTTCTTGTGTGCTGAGTGATCCTCTCTGTCCTCTATCCCTGCCTTCCTCTGACCATAATGCTGCTTTATGTCCCGTCTGCTGACCTGAGGGCAAGACCTCACCTGGAAGATGTCAAATCCACAGACGCCTGGTGAGAAGTGCACCGGCATCTCATCTGGACGATTCTGCCTAAGGCTTCCTGGAAATGGCTGCTGCAGGTAAGATAAGCGAGAGGGAAGGATGGGTGAATGCTGTCTGTGGTGTGAAATCCCTCACATCTCACTCAGGATCTTCATATTGACTGCAGGCGGAGCCTGGAAACCCTTCCCTTTCTGGTATAAAACGACCCCTGTCCCCAACCATGCCCCACACAATCCCAGCAGAGAAAGTGAAGGGGCTCCTTAGCCTGACGGTTCTCACTGCGGGCTCTTAGTCGACTGCAGGGGCATTGCTTGAAAGTTCTGAGATGAATTTCAGTCCTTTTGTACAATTACTGTGATACAGGCTTTTCTCTTTTAGTGCACGTGTGACAGTCTCTTAAGCTCATCATTTACAAGGGCCAGTTGTCGTCCACTAACAAAGTTTGTGCTGGTTATTGCATGACCTCTGGGCCATACTGCCATGTCCATCCCAAACGTTGGTGCCCCATGATCCTGGCATGGGGCTCTGAGATGCTGCCTCAGGTTCCTTCAGTGAAGCAGTGAAGGTTCATGGTCCCACGGCCCAGTGGAAGAATCAACCGCTCCAGTTTAAAGCCTTTTCCATCTGATCCTGTTGTCTGTTTCCTTTGTGGCCTGCACACCTGTGTCAGCTTCAGAGTACTCCCCGACCTGGGCACTCGTTGGGTCAAGTTCAAAGGAGACTTATTGTTCCTCAGGGATTATTTAGTTTTGTGTTCTTGCTTTTGTTAGTAGTTGTCTTTATTCCTTGTATAATTTTCCATGGTTTGTTCTGGGTACAGGAAACAGCTGCCCACGTGTGACTCAGCTACTCTGGATGTGGTACTAAATCTGTAAAGGATTTAAGGAAATCAACAGTCTTACAATATGTCCTCAGGAATACACAAAAGATACTCTTCTGTTTGAGACTTCTTTTTCCTGAGGCACTCAGGAAATTCTTCTTGTTGCCTTCGTGTAGACTGCATACATTTTTCTAAGGTTTCTTTGTAACTACATTTTTCGTATTGTTGCTTTCACTTATGGTGTGTTTTCTATTATATGGTTTGAGTATTGTCGATTCTTCCAGACCATTCTCTTGATTTTGCTGTGTTGGTCATTTTATGCCAGATTTCTGAAGTTAGTTATATGTGTCAATGTTTTCTGTGCCTGTTTCCTAAGAATTTAATTTGAGGATCACATTCTTACTGTGATACTTTGTTTTTCATTATTGCTGACTTTTATTCATTTTGCATTGGTGCATGTAACTCCGTACTGGCTATGTGTTCTTATCCATATTTTTTCTAGTTTTTAAATTAGTGGACTTTTAAAAGTTGTTTTAATCGACAGATCCTTGCTTTATAATGTTGTGTTGTTTCTGCTATACAACAGGATGAATCAGCTCTCCTATACATATTCCTCCTGCCTGATGAGACTTCCTCCCACCCCCTCATCTCACCCCTCTAGGCTGTCACACAGCACCAGGCTGAGCTCCCTGTACTATATAGCAATTTCCCGCCAGCTATCTTTTGTACACATGGGACTCTATATTTGTCAGTGGCAGGCTCTCAATTCGTCCTACACACGCCTTCCCTTGCTGTGTCCACAGGTCCATTCTCCACATCTGTGTCACTATTCCTGCCCTTCAAATAGGTTCGTGAGTACCATTCCTACTTTCCATGTATATGCGTTAATGTACGTTACTTTTCTGTTTCTAAATTACTTCGCTCTGTAAACAGGGTCTAGGTGCATCCAACTCACTACAAGTGACGTAAATTAGTTCCTTTTTATGGCTAATATTCCATTGTATGTGGCTACCACAACTTCGTTATCCAGTCATCGGTCAGTTGAAGTCTGCTTTGCTTCCACGTCCTGTCTATTGTAAGCAGTGCTGCAGTGAACACTGGATACAGGTGTCTTTTCAACTCTTCTTTTCTCAGTGTATATGCCCAGTATTTCTATTGCTGGGTCATATGGTAGTTTTAATTCTAGTTTTAAAGGAATCTCCCCAGTGTTCGCCACAGTGGCTATATCAATTTCCATTCCCACCTTTTCTCTAAACTCTCCCCAGCATTTACTGCTTGTACAATTTTTGATGATGGCTATTCTGACCTGTATGAGGTGACACCTCATTGTAATTTTGATGTGCATTTCTCTCATGATGAGTGATGTAGCTCCTCTTTTCATGTGTTTATGAGTTTGTTGCCCCTCTGTATTTCTTTTTTAAAATAACAGATTTAGGACTGGAGGAAATTCACCAGATAGAACAGAGAGGTCCCATACAGCCACTCTCTTCCTCCACTTGGTATCTTCTATTATTAACATCTTGTATTGGTTCAATGGATACAAGTTCATTTTTTACAGTTGATCAACTAATGTCAATATGTTATTATTAACTATTGTCCATTGTTTACAATACATTTTACTTTTTTTGTTTTACAGTTCTTTAGTGTTTGACAGATGCATGATAGTATCAACTCAGCTCTTTGTGAATGCCCTGTGGATCTCCCATGCTCCATCTGTTCATCCCTCAAAACCTCACTTGGAACCCCTGACAACTACTGAACGTTTTACTCTTTCTAAAGATTTGCATTTTCCAGACTGTAACACTGATGGACTCATACAGTATGTAGGCTTTTTGTACTGGCTCCTTCTACTAATCAATGTACTTTGAATTTTCTCTATAACTTGTTACGGTTTGAAATGTTTTCTTCCAGGACTGAATAGCATTCCATGTACCTTACTGTAGTTTGTTTACCCACTCGTGTACTGAAGGTCATCTTTGGTGATTTCAGTTTTTGGCAGCTATGACTTATTCTGCTATTAAAATTTGGTTGAAGGTTTTTGGATGGGCTTAAGGTTTTGGCTCTTTTGAGTAAATACCTTAACGCTCATTTGCTAGATCATATGATAAGACTATATTTAGCTTCAAAGAACTTGTCAGACAGTTTTGAAAGTATCAGTATCACTGCATTCCCTTTAGCAATGAATTCATTTTCAGGTAGTTTGCCTGTTTCCTCTTCATTTATTTGGACTTCTGTGTTTCTGGTTTGTTCCTTCATTTGTGTAGTATTTCTTTTCCTTTTTAATTATTATTATTATTATTATTTTAATTATCATGATTGAGGTCTCCTTTTCCCAGGCTTCAAGGTTGAATTCTTTCTTCCTTTTTGTTTCTGCCCTCTAAGGTTGTTCCAGTGGTTTGTGTAAGCTTCTTATAGAATGAGATTTGTGCTGAGTTTTTGTTTGTTTGTTTGCTTTTTCCTCTGATGGGCAAGGCTGAGTAAGGTGGTATTTCTGTCTGCCGATGATCGGGTTTGTATTTTTGTTGTCTTTGTGGTTTAGATGAGGCGTCCTGCACAGGGTGCTATCAGTGGTTTGGTGATGCCGGGTCTTGTATTCCTGTGGTTTCCTTTGTGTCAGTTCTCACTATTTGATATCCTAGGGTTAGTTCTCTGCTAGTCTAGGATCTTGGAGCCAGTGGATCCACTCTAAAGGCTCAGGGCTTGACCTTGAGTTTTGCGTGGGTCTATACATTCTTTTCTGCTGGTCATGTACTCCTGTCCACTTTCAGCTGGTACTCTGCATGAACTTCTGTGTCTGAAGGTGTATTCCTGATGTATCTGTGGAGAGAGATGTATTCCACATCCACCAACTCCTCTTGCCATTTTGTTCCTCCTGGGGAAGATTCGTGAGAGTCCCTTGGACTTCAAGGAGATCTAACCAGTCAATTCTAAAGCACATCACTCCTGAATATTCATTGGAAGGACTGATGCTGAAGCTGAAACGCCAGTATTTTGGCGACCTGATGTGAAGAACTGACTCATTGGAAAAGACACTGATGCTGGGAAAGATGGAAGGCAGGAAGAGAAGGGGGTGACAGAGGATGAAATGGTTGGCATCACCTACTCAGTGGACATGAGTTTGAGCAAGCTCTGGGAATAGGTGATGCACAGGGAAGCCTGGCGTGCTGCAGACCATGGGGTTGCAAAGAGTCAGACACGACCGAGAGACTGAACAGAACAGATGAATCATCAAAATATTCTTGTCATTCCTATATTTTCTGGATGAGTTGAAGCCTTCCCTTGCTGCAAGGCTGATTCCCTTATGGTGGCAAAGAAGTGTGAGAAAATGTGTTCTCTGCTTGGTTTAGCAAGTGTGATCCAGGCACACATTTCCCTGGGCAAATTATACAAGCTTTAACCAAAACCTTGCAGGCTTCTTGAAATTATCATTGTCCCTATGAGCCACAAACTTCAGGGAGGATTGACAGAAACAATACAAAAACTGGACTCTGGCAATATAAGAATTAGGAACATAGGGCTTAATGAATTACAAATATGATAATTTTCCTGATTTTTTTGAAAGATTACTGTCTTTTAAAAATCTTTCATTTTCTAGATATAAGGAAATTTTTTAACACAGCAATTTGATAAATTGTACCTTTGTCATTAGAATTGAAACATTAATTTTTCTCTCCCTACCATATCACTCCAGAAATTAGAAATTCTCAGTGTTCTTCTTTTCTTAGGAAAATTGTTATTTTTCAAAAGTTCAGTGAGAATCTGTTCTTGTAGCGGGACACAAGTGGAAACATTGATTACACTGCCGAGACTTTGACTGGAATGTCATATTTGACAGACACAGGTAGACTTGGATATGACCAGATAACTTGAGGAAACTAAGGTTAACCATAGGGAGCCATAAAAACCCTTTGGAAAAACAGCCTGGGACCTTGCTGACAGAATTCCCATCAGCCTTACCAGGTGAGTAATGAAGATCACTTCTGGCAGGCACAGGAACTTTAGGATGTATTGGGGACTTCAGGAAGAGAGGAATTCATCCAGATCTCTAGGTTTGACAACAAGTCTTTGCTGTGGCTTCCTAGCCTCAAGAGGCTATTAAAATTTCCTTCTGGAGACTCCTTATGAACCATTCCAGCAAAGCAGATTTAAAAGCGCCTATTGGCAAATTGTTATTCTTACTGTACTTAGATAAATAATCAGGCCAAGTTTATTGAATTTAGACTTCCTTTGCAAACAAATTAGGTCTTAGTTTTCCTGTCTTCAGTAGAAATGAGGGAGATGATAGACATAAAAAATTGGTTCGATAGAAAGTGTACTACACATGTGTGGGTATTAGGTTCTAGTGGTATTACATTTCCTTGAAGTTTTATTATTTACCTGCAAACTGGGTTGGATCCTGAATTTTTCTAGTGTCCACCCGTATCTAGCTGCAAGTTTCTTACTAAAATTCCCTATTTCTCCCATCCTTTTGATGTGTCTGTGGGAAGACGGTAAGCTCCAAGCGATACACCTCTGCCATCTTGATCCACTCACTCTCCCATTCTTTTGACTTGAATCACTGAGAACTAACATTGCCATTTTCCTGAAGTCCTGCAACGTGAAGCTAGATGACTTGATGCAAAGATCAGAGAAATTGTCACAACACCTTATGTTCAAATAGACTTCATGCCTGTTGCTGTATGAGCCACTCAGAAAGTTAACCTGATCACCCAGAGATATTGCTAACTGTGATAGAGACATTTCAAACTGCAATAGTTGCTTTGATCCTGACACCTAGAAAACCTCTTGACAGACTACTCCCTGGGCTCAGAAACTGGTTTATAACCAGCTCCAATCATTACTGTCTGCTTTTCTTTTGTTTCCTTAGAAATGCCTCTTATTAATAACTACCTGATACCGCTTGCACCCTAGCCCTAGCTTTGGGAGCCCACCTGCATCACCACCTATTGAAATGAGATACCACTCTTTAAATGAACTGACCTGTTCTCAGAATTATGCAACTGCTGCCATGAAATGGAGGACTCCACTAATCCATTCTCTCTCTCCACAGTGACCAGATCAGCTTTTACCATGTGAGACTTGCAGGCAAGTTTCAGAAGAGGGACCTGCCAAGGCTTAGGGCACTCTGCCCCCAAGTATACCACAGTGGCATATTGATTATTTTGAACTCAAGCTACTTAAGAAACATCCAAGGAGGGACATTCCACCGCCCCCTGATATCTGCCTCCCTGAGAGCAGGAAATACATCTCATATGAAGGATGTACTGCCTGCATCTGGAGGCAGAGAGAAACTCTTCTAAGCAGAAATAGACAGTTCAAGCAGAGAAGCCTGTATACACACACCTTGTTAAGTCTTTCATTTACTACCCTGGGTACAGATTCAGTTTAGATTCCTTACTAGTTGAGTACCTAAAACCTAAGTTGATTTGTCCTGTCGATTCCTCACAAATTGTTTTGTTGTCCACAAAATAAAGAAGCTGCCTGCTTTGCCCACTTCTTAGGTCCCATTTCTATGACACTTCTTGTGCACGTGAATTGCAGTTTGTCTCTTTTTCTCCTGTTACCCTGTCTTGTGTCAAGTTTACTAGTAGTCTAACCACAAGAATTCAAAAGGGGTAAAGGGAGGAATGTCCTTCTTCCCTAAACACCTCAAGGGAGTTCACCCTTACATCTCAGAAACTCCCTGGAGACGATGTGTGTAGAATACCAGTCTGTGCACTGGAATCTCCTACATTGAGATTTCTGTCTGTTAGGGGCCAAATTGTGTCCCCTCCACAAATGCATATTGAAGGCATAACTCGGAGTACTTCAGAATGCAACTGTAGTTAGAAATAAGGTCTTTAAAGCGATGGTTGAGTTAAAATGAAGTCATTAGGATGGGCCATAACCCAGTGTGACTATAAGAAGAAATTGAGACACAAAAGGAGGCACCAGGGATATATGCACTGAAAAGGAATGCCAAGTGAAGAGGGTGGCCACCCGGCAGCCAAGGGGAGAGGCCTCAGGGTAAACCAGCCCTCATCTTGGACTTGCAGCCTCTAGAACTCTGAGAAAATAAATTTCCGTTATTTCAGCCACCCATTCTGTGGGGTTTTGTTGTGGAAAGCCTAACAAATCAGTACGTTACCCCAGGTAGAGATTTCTTCCTGGATAGTCTTTTTACTTTCCTGCCATTCCTAAAGGCTATCTCAAGATCTTGCTTATGTGATTGCAGCTCCTTGTTTCTAAAGTTGATGGGCATAGGGGAGGTCTTGATCTTAGCCTCACCAGAACTAGCATAGAGCCTTTCAAAGAGCAGATGCTCAAAAAATAAGTGAAGACAGTAAGAGGTCTAACTTGTTAAGATTTAATACCTTCTGCATCTTTCAAGAAGCATATCGAGGTATAAATTATTTAATTTTACAAAACAGAAGACAGAAAAGATGGAGAACAATCAAGGTTGATCATGTTTTGAAATTTTTTTCATTTTATTTTTTCATTCCATTGTCCCAGCAGTATTATTGTGGGATTGCTTCCCATTTCGGCAAAAGTCCCTATTTTGATGTCAAATTTTCTTATCTGGATGATTTTTTAAGTCTTGGTCTTCAATAGGGGTGGGAGAAGCTGCTGGACGTGGCCGTGGAACATGCCTGGTGGTGCCAGGCCTGGCTGGAACTGTGGCTCGAGCTCTCTCCTCCTCATCTTGCAAAGCTTCTTCATATTGTGATGAGAAGGCACTGGGGACTGTATCATTGACTTTTGCCAAAAATTCCAAGACTTTCATTTTGCTGGTTTCAGCATGGGCTCGTGGGCCCCACAGGAACTCATAACGTGGAGGATCGCTGTTGGCAACCTGGCGGTACTCCAGGTACTTCATCGTCACAAAGTCTTTGGTGATGAGCTTCCTGGGCTCTCCGTAGATGAAGTGTTTTCTCCCAGCATATACTCGCATCATATTCAAGAATTTCCAGATATCTTCCTCAGCGGCACAGTTGCCCTTCACGAAGACCACACCCAGAACTGTCATCAAGAGACCGGTCTTAGGTAAGCCCCTACCATCCCACACTCTCCCATTGTTGGGCAGGTTCAGTTTGCTGACAAGGTCATAGGAGTGGGTGGTTGAATCGACTTCCTTCAAGTCAACTGCAAAGACAGCCTCGTGTTCAGAGGCTCTCTTGAGAATCTCGGCAAATCGGTTATGGTATCTTGGGTGGATAATCTTCACCATGTTTTCCTTCATGATGGGCTGCTTCATTTTATATTTATGCAGAAGAACTGTTCCAACAAACTTGTCATGCTGTTCAGAGTATCACTGTAGGTGTTCTTGGTAGAAGATGAGACATCGGAGGAACCCGAATCTTCCTCATCTTGACTGGTATCTTCTTCATCAGATTTTGTGTCAGAAGTAGTTGAAAAAGTGCTGGTAGTAGATGGGGCTTCTGAAGACCCCTGGGAAGTGCTATTTGACACAGTAGCTGATGAGCTCTGTAAATTATCTTCTAAAAGAGAAGAGGTAGAGAGAAGCTCTTCCATTACTGCAGCAGGCTGAACTCCCTTTTGACTCTGGGGCTCATATCGGGCCTGGTGGCATTTCTCATGGATGCAGAGCTTATGATTCTGACCCCGAGGCATGATGACTGCACTGGGGGACAATGATTAGAAGTGTGAGTAGGAGGGTAGGTGATAAGGGCACACAGGAAGACAAAGGTTGTGTGTGAAGCTGCAGCAGGGAAATACCACCTTGATTATCAGGAAGGCTACATTTGTGGTTTTCTTGAGGGCACTGTTCTGAAAACCCCCAGGGTTCCTATTCTCCTAATCAGCTGTCCTTTGGGAAACATATTGAAGGAAATTAAAGTGATCTTTAGGCTTCATCCTGCTACCCCTGCCTCAGGCACGCTGGGGTGACAGAAAGGGCTGGTAGCCTCCTACACAGAGGCATCTGTTATTTCACATTCAAGACCACCACCCAACTAGTGGCCAGTCATAGGACCCATTCCCTCTGCTGTTCTCTAGTTGGCATCACAAAGCTCCCTGGGATTTCTGAGAAATGAAGAGGTCCTCAGCTTATCACCCCTGTCAGTAGTTATCACCCAGTACTGAGTGCTCAGGGGGAAGTTTTCTGTCCTGGCCTCTGGAGTCCTCAACATGAATTAAGAGTGCTTCCTTTGGTTCCCCATAGGGCCTGGTGTCCCCACCCCTTTCTTGGAATAGTATCTGCACCTTCATACTAAGGGTTTCATTTCCTACACACCTGATATAAATAAATTTTGGTGGAGCTTCAGCTTGATAGCTCTGCCCTGGTTCTTCAAGGGCTACAAGGAACAGGGCTGGATTCATTATCACTTCTTTTTATTGGTAGATGATCCCTCAGTCCTTGCTTTCGCCTCTGTTGTGGCCTAAAAGTCTACCCTCCCTTGGGTCCACCCCGTCTACTACTATACTTTCTTATAGTAGGGCAAGCATCTCCATGAGACCCCTAGGAAAAAGTAGGATTCTCCTCATCCGTCCATACCTGTCCTTGGTCTTCTGAGGCACAGAGGATGAGATGAATCAGATGGTTATGGGGTGTGTGGTTCCCTTCGTCTTCAGGGTATTCAGTTGGTTTCTGGAACACCTGGAAATAATCTCACTGCTGGCCCTAGGCTATACCCCTTGGACCATGTCCCAACCCCACTTGTGACTTCATAGAAGGAAATGGGCATGTCATGTCAACAATGAGCAGGTATCCCAGGGATGCCAGGAAGGGCAGGGTTCTGTGCAGTTTCCTCAGAGTTCTGAGGTCAGAGGGTTTTGTAAGTCCAAAGCTTGACTCCTGGCAGGGTGTGGGGCTCCTTTCTCTTTTTACATAAGGGAGCTCTCTCAGACTAAGGTCCTCACTCCCTGTGGTGCCAGAGAGGGAAAATCTGGGAATGACTAATGTTCAGAAAGAGGAAGTGACCCAAGATTGGCCTCATCCTGGAGGAGTGGCACAGTATGGGCTCTGGAGGAATTCAGTGCTGGGGTTCAGTCCAGCTCCTATCATTTATGAGCTTTGAATTTGAGCTTATTTATTCCAGCTTCTTCATCTGCAAATTGTGTTTGGACGAGTCTATAGTGTAGGACCACAGACATGTGTGATGTATGTAAATCACCTGGCACAGTATGAGACAAGCTTTGGTACTTTGAATGAATGGCAGTTATTACAAAGGTGATTTTGACCCCGAATGATAACAGACTTCCATCACATAATTTTATTTCCAGGCTAGATAATATGCAACTCCAAACAATAATCAAACCCACATCAGCACTAATGCTCCCAAGCAAGTAAAACTAAGCAGTATTTCCCTATTTGAGCACCTGTTTTAATATGAGTTTGGGGTTGTCTTCTCCACATGGATGTAAGGACAAGTTCATTTGTCTCAAGGACCAGCAACTTCCCTCTCAGGTGCTTGTTTTTGTCCAAACCACCCCTAATTTAATCCCACTGACAGTAAAAATTGAGCCCTCCCTTAAAGTTTGCCAAATTACACTAAACAACCTAATTAAACTGCCCATTTAACAGAGCAAGTTCTGGTGCTCCCATCCCAGAAAAAGAGAGACAGTCCAGTGATGTCTTGGCATTTCGCTTCAGTGGGTATCACCCTTATTTCTCAGAAACTCTCTGGACAGCTTTTGATGAAAATGTGTATTTTGAGTGTTCACTTGCCCTGCCTCAAGTGCACAGGGCCCCTTCCATTCCCTATGGTTTTCGGATATCCCCAGATAATGGTGAACATGTGGTTTAGATATATTCCAGGTTTACAGACTCACCTCTGAGAACCATCATATGAGTGTCTGGCATCACTCCCACAGCTTCATCTAGCCCATCATGCATCTGGACTGAAAATGACCTCCCACCGAGGAACTAGACGTTTCCCAAGACCCAATGCCGCCTTAATCAGGTAACTTCGACTTGCTTGCTCTCATCTGGAACCTCCTCTTCCACACCTCCCCCATTTAAATTTATGATTTGTTTATTCCTTAGAGTTAGCTCACCACCTTCCTTATATGGGACCTGCTGCTAGCCTCAAAATTCCATGGGCAGTGGCTTGGGCTTCATTTTCTTACCCACCCAGTACTATAAGACAGCCTTCTAAACAGAAGATGGTCAATTAATTTGGGAGAAAAGGAAATAATGAGCAAAGATTCTCTTTTATTATGATTTAAGTGTCATACAGTTTGAATAAACTAAGCAAATCTAGGTCCATGTTATTAACTTTTATAAGGAAAGAGGACAGATAAGAAGACAAAGAATAAACCAGCGTTTACTCTGAAAGCTCTGTGATCCCAAATACTTATCTCTAGGATTCTTACACATTTCCAAGTAAAATTCTATTCCAATGTTATGTTACCTTGTTCTGGACCATAAAGAAAATATTGAAGTCTTTTCAACTTGTTTACAAATAATGAACTCCTAGTCTTAAACCTAACAGCAATAAACATGACATCCATGACATTAATAAACCTAGGTTCTGAAGCAAAATAAACCTTATGAAGGTTTATTTAAACATTTAAAAATACAAAACACCTCTACCTCCCTAACTAAATCATCTATTTTTGAGAGATATTATTCATATGGATAAAAGGAAAACATGCATATTTTGTTAAAACTGTACCTAAACTCCCATACTA
Organism: Bos indicus; assembly: GCF_029378745.1. Lineage (NCBI taxonomy): Eukaryota > Metazoa > Chordata > Mammalia > Artiodactyla > Bovidae > Bos > Bos indicus. The sequence continues at coordinate 140,446,066 of NC_091789.1, forward strand.
CTTAAAACTGTGAAGAACATATGGGTTTTGTTCCCCCCACCCCTACTACCCCGCGCTATTTAAGAGCTGGACTGTTCTGTTCCAACACAAAGGGAACAAAGTGTGCTGACCCCTCCCTAGATGTGGGAGGAGCTGTAGGACTTGGCCCTGGAAGATGCACTGGCCTCAGCCATAGCTGGAGAAATGGGAATGCCTCTCAGCCCTGCTCTCTCCACCTGTTCTCTCAGAGCCTCGTCATAGAGGTCTGGGAAGGAACTCGGGACCGTATCCTGGATCTTGGCCAGAACTTCCAACACCTTCATCTTATTGGTCTCAGCATAAGCTCTCAGGCCCCACAGGAACTCATAGCCCGGAGGATCACTATTGGGCACCTGGCGGTAGTTGAGGTACCCCTTCTGCACCAGATCTTGGGTGATGAGCTTTCTGGGCTCCCCAAAGATGGAGTCGTCCAACACACTCTCGTGCCCACACCCAGAGCGCACAGCACACACACACACGTGTGGTTTCTTCACTGGAAACTGATTATTCTGCTACCAATGTCCTATCCTCCGGGAAGAGTTCTGGATCCGTGAGGCACATTCACTGGATTTCTATCACTTTCTACAGCTTATTTTAGAAATATTATCTTGCTGTAATGGCGTTACTTCTATTCACATTTTCTCTTTCATTAGGCCCTGCCTTTTCTGGGGCAGGGAACATACGGCTGGCAGTTGGTACACAGACACTCCATTTTGCTGAAGGAATTAATATTCTTTCAGCTATGGATATTGCATGGCAAACCTACTACACAAACATTCAAAGCTTGCATTTTACGAAATAATTTTTTCATTAGCAACCGCCTCCAAATCCTGTCATATTGTCCCAAATCATAGAAACATGGTTTTTAAAGAATGTACTGATACATAAATTGTGGGTCAAGTGGAATGAAGCCATGATGCAACTTAGGAGACAAGAGGCTTCCTTCCTTTGCTACCATGGAAAGTCACATCACAGAGGGGCTGACAGCTGTGCTGACCAAACCATTAAGACTCAGACTTTGCCTTAACTTTCAGATGTCAAATCAAGTAAATTTGGAACCATCATTATTTTGAAACAGTGGTTAAACAAGAAATTTGGTGCTGGCTTATTGTTCTTTTTGCATTCTTGATATAATTAACAAGTAAGTGTTGGATTGACCAAAATTATTTTTCAGGGATCACTTTCATGTACATCAAGTTTCTCCTCCAATACAAATGGCACTCGACAAATCAAAGAGGTGGGTGAACACTTGGATTCATTTGGTCAAGAATTAGCCTTGACATAAATCTGATTTTACTGAAGAGCACTAAACCCTGTGAATTGAATTAAATGATTGCCTGCTCTCAAAGAGCAGAACCAAAATTTTAATTTATACAGACTTCTATTAAAGTGGTTAACTGATTTAGGATCTATTTGAGTGAGATTTCTAAATGTGGTTTATCAAGTTATGTATCAATACATTTATGGTAAATAAACACCAACCACCTCAACTGAAAAATATTTCTATTGTAGTCCAGAAGTTAGAATATCAAATCATAGTGCTATTTGCTTGCTTCCATCAAAAAATATTAACAACTCTTTCAACATTCTGTTTGGTTTGACATCCCATATTAATGCTATGTGTTAACTTGGTCATAATATTATCTATCTTTAGTGCAATATAGTTAAATACACTAAGAGTATATACAACTTGGTAGTTGAAGTAAAAAGTGCAGGGTAAATATACAAAAATAAAATTACTTGTATCTTTTTCCATTATGGCATCAGGCAACCCAACAAATTATAGAAAAGTGTTTCCTCTAGCACAGCAAAGTGCATCTAGAACGTTCGTGCTATAAATGTTGTCATGGAAATGGACATAAATCTGTCATTTCAGGAATTTTCGATGTCTAGTCAACAAGTAGGTTGTGACAGATGAAAAAGGAGGAATGGAGTAAAGGGAGAAGTCAGGGGAGGAGGTAGCTCCAGATACTCCACCTAGACACGCTCTTCCATTGGGGGCCAAGCGGAGGCCTGGAGACGGACACAGACAGCGTGGCCCCTCTTCTGTGTCTTTACAGCTGTACTGGCAGTTGGTCATGGCACACGTCCTAGAGTCTGTGAAAAGAGGCACGGGTTAGCCTTTTCCCCAGGAGATGATAAAAAATGCTCACTAAAGAATGGTCCCTGAGACATGAAATGTAACACGTGGAATGGTATCAGAGGATAAGCTTCATCATCTGAGTCCCAGATGGAGATCCAAATGGAATCTGTTGGGTGGTGTCTTGTTGGCCCCCTGGTTGATTCTGTTGGCCACTGCATTGCACCTGACAGTCTTTAGGCAGAGCATGCACCCCTCAGTCACCAAAGACGTCATCTCTGTCTCTTCCTATACAAGATCCTTTACGTCACCTGACTGGTCTCTACTATTGGCTGAAATGCAACCTCTGATAGAGATGATTCATTTGAATAAATAGGGTAAAAAATGCAAATTCTACCCATCTGTCCATTCATATCTAGCCTCCTTGAGAGTCACTGAAATCATTAAACCTTGTCTTTTAGGTGCATGTATTAAAACATGCAGCAGATAAGGCTGATCAGCTACCCAAAAGCCATTCCTATTACTGAGGCTGAAAAGCCTGTTACACATCTTTTTCCTAGCTTCCCATGCAGCAACAAGGGAGTGGCCATATGATTCGGTTATAGCCAAAGAGATATTAAGATAAGTCTGCTGGAGTTTCTGGAAAAGATGCTGCTGCATGACAAAACGATGGACACAAAAGAGGCATTTGTTTCCTGGCATCGCTCCTTTTCCCTTTGTCTTGCCTACCTTTGATGTGTGTGTGATATCTGGAGCTAGGGCAGCCATATTGTGACCACAAGGCCACAAGCATGAGGATGAAATCAATACCCTGAAGATGGCAGAGGCGGAGTCCTTGCTGACCTGTTCTGGAACTGTTTGCCTCCAGCTTTTAAAAGTAAAGATAATTTAGTTCGATTTTTCTGTCACTCATTGCTAAATAGACCGTGTCTCACAGAAACACATATCCCGAGTAGGGTTCCAGTATATATGGATCAAAAGTGCCTATAACAGGGGAGCACAGTGAATATCCTCTCTTTATACACCCGCATCTATAACATGCCAGTCAACCAGCTGGACGAAAGAGACTGCAAAGGGCTGGGTAAGTAAAATCAGCATCTGTGAGAGACATTCAGGGCCACCTGGCCACTGGAAGCTATAAACAGGGAGGCAGAGGCAACCCTCACATGTATAGTAATAGACAAAGAGGGCACCAGGACAGACACCCAGGCAACAGTAATGCAGCAAACACTGACCAATGGTTATATTTCTAGTTTATTCCTTTTCTCTTTAGTTGTCTCCTTTCAAAATTAATCTTCAAAATTTACCGATTTTATTCTTCCATTTGGAGAAAGACATCTTTTTTGGCACTAAAAAGGCTTTCATGGAATGTTTCAGAAACATCCATTAGCATATATCTTTTAAAAAATGTTACGTGATGACTAGAAAACCGTGGACAGTTGTTCCCAAGGGGCTGGGGGGTGAAGGGGGTAGTTCTGGCAAAGTTCTATTTGTTAGGGGTTACATGGATGCTGGCTTTATGAGAATTCATTATGCTACGTGTTTGTTTCTTGGGGGTTTCTGTTTAATGTATAATAAATATTTTTTAAAAATACCCAAAAAATTTAAACAAAAACTCTCTGAATTCCTGCTTTATCTCTTAAACATGCTTGCTAATGGAGACTCTAGTGGTGTTGGGGCATTCTGCCAAGTGGAGCCAGCAGCTCAAGGGTGAGGCAGGGGTGGGGGAAGTGAGCTATGCAAGAGCCCAGATTTTACAACCAATGGAGGGAGAGCCCAGGATAGGCTAGGGAGTCAGAGGACCCTGCATCCATGGGAAGCTAGCAGAAGGCACAAGCTGCAGGCTTGTTGGGGGTGGCAGGGCTGATGGATTTGCTTTTCAGCTGCAACATAAAACCTGAAAAGCCTTCCTTCTCAATAAATGAATGGATATAGACATTTAGGCCCCACAGGACATGGGTTCTCTTTATCAGAGAAGGGCTTTTCTTTCCAGGAATGTGAACTGGAATGGACTTCGAACAAGTGTCACTAATCTTTGAGCATGGGACGTGAGAAAGATAGCTGGTGGGAAGAACTGATGTCCTGAGATGGAACTGAGATTTATCACCTTCCTGAAACAATATGCTTATATTTTCAGTATGCTTATTTTTTCATGAAGAATTCTAATTCATCTGTGAATATATAGAGAGACTCAATGTATCTTTCCCCTCAGTTAGTCTTTTTATTTAAAAACAATGAGGCCAGAACAGGCAAATCCAGAGAGATAGAATGCAGGGCTGGGGTGGAGGAGAAGATGAGTGGAGAGTGACTGCTAATGGGGACAGGGTTTCCTTTTGGGGTGATGGAGATATTCTGGAGAGCAGTGATGGTTTGCACAACATTGTGAATGTACAAATGAAATTAAAAGACGCTTACTACTTGGAAGGAAAGTTATGACCAACCTAGATAGCATATTCAAAAGCAGAGACATTACTTTGCCAACAAAGGTTCATCTAGTCAAGGCTATGGTTTTTCTTGTGGTCATGTATGGATGTGAGAGTTGGACTGTGAAGAAGGCTGAGTGCCGAAGAATTGATGCTTTTGAACTGTGGTGCTGGAGAAGACTCTTGAGAGTCCCTTAGACTGCAAGGAGATCCAACCAGTCCATTCTGAAGGAGATCAGCCCTGGGATCTCTTTGGAAGGAATGATGCTAAAGCTGAAAGTCCAGTACTTTGGCCACCTCATGCGAAGAGTTGACTCACTGGAAAAGACTCTGATGCTGGGAGGGATGGGGGGCAAGAGGAGAAGGGGATGACAGAGGATGAGATGGCTGGATGGCATCACCGACTCGATGGACATGAGTCTGGGTGAACTCTGGGAGTTGGTGATGTACAGGGAGGCCTGGCGTGCTGCGATTCATGGGGTCGCAAAGAGTCGGACACGACTGAGCGACTGATCTGATCTGATCTGTGAATGTATAAAATGCCTGAAGTACACTTAAAATTGTCAAAATGGTGAATTGCACAATATACATATTTTACTACAGTTAAAAATAAGTCCTAGAGAGAGGGAACATATATATATATATATATATATATATATATATATATATATGGCTGATTCATGTTGATGTTTGGCAGAAATCAATACAATTCTGCAAATTAATTATCCTTCAATTAAAAAATAAATAAATTGAAAAAAATACGTGCGCAAAGATGTTTTAGTCTAGGGTGATGTGAGAGCCTTTGGGGTGGATGTTTCCCCTCCAATAACTTAATTTAACTTTGCCCCAAGCATTAAATGGCAAAGGTCAAGCCTCTGGATTGACTGAGAGCAGGCCAGCTGCTGAAACTTACTGGAACATGAGGCGTTTGGCAGGAGCATGTGGCCGCTGAGGCAAAAGCACTTGTAGCTACCGTGTGTATTCACACATCTGTGTTGGCACGGCCGGGGTTTGAATCCACACTCATTCACATCTGCAGGGGGCAGTCAAGAAATGGAGAAAGGTGAACTGAAGGAGGAAACACCCAGATGTGGAATGGGGTTGGCCTACCCTGGACGCCAGCTGTGGAGGTAGGTACAAATGGTGGTGACTCGCCTCTTCTCTGACCATCATTAAAGCGTTGGTGAGGATGTGGACCAAACTGAATCATCTTACACTGCTGAAGGGAATGCAAATATAGGCATGACCACTCTGGAAAACTGTGTGGCAGCTAGATACAGACACTCGTGAGCCAGCCATTCCACTCCTGGGCAAATGTCCAACAGAAACATGGGTACATGCCCACCAGACTTCCCTGGTGGCTCAGTCAGTAAAGAATCCACCTGCAATGCAGGAGACCCGGGTCCGATCCCTGGGTCAGGAAGATCTCCTGGAAAAGGAATGGCAGCCCACTCCAGTATTCTTGCCTGGAGAATCCCATGGACAGAGGAGCGTGGCCGGCTATCGCAAAGAGTTGGACATGACTGAGCAACTAAACCACCAAAAAATCTCATGCTAAAATGATCACAGTAGCACTATTCTGAATTGCCTCAAACCAGGAAGAATCCAAATCTCTCCTCTGAAAAGGATGGATAAATGACTTGTACACTCATGCAATGGAACACTGTACAGCAGTGAGGCTGAGCAAACCACAAGTACAAACAACTGTGGATGAAACTCACAAACATGATCCTGACTGGGAGAAGCTGGACACAAATGCGCACACTGAAAACCAGGCATGAGTGAAAGAAACAAAACAATCCAGGCACAGTGACTCTGGTGTGAGAGACAAGGTACAGTCCCTTGTTGGGGGCTGGGGGCAAGTGATGGAGGGGAGCATGAGGGGTCTTCAGGGAGGCTAAGTTTCCATTTCTTGATCTGAATGCCAGCTCCATGGGTGTTCTTGAGCATTCATGCAGTTGTACATTGTTGTCAGGTGTACAATTTTGTGTTTCCTACTTGAATAAAAAGGTAAAACATAATCTAGATACTGCTGCCTTTAAAGCTCTTCCAGATAGTCTGTGACAGATGCCAACAGAACAGTCTCCTTTCAATTATTATTTTGAGCGGCCTCATGATGGCCAAATGGCCTTGTCTCACACCTTTCCTGAGGGAGCCCTGCTAGGCAGCTATTACTAGTGGTCAGGTCACAGGACAGTATTTAATCCCATATCAAGGTGCTCAGAGGACGCTGATACACAAAAAGGTTACAAAAATATGTATATAGATAACACATTTTTAAAATAAGCATAGGAAAAATTGCCTAGGGAAATTCCCTGGCATTCCAGTGGTTAAAACTCAGCATTTTCACAGCTGGGGTCTGCATTCTATCCCTGGTTGGGCAACTAAGATCCTGCAAGCAATGTGGCACAGGCAGGGGAAAAAAACCTTGGGAGACCAGGCTCTACACGTTTATAATGGTTACCTCCTGGGAAGATTGAGAGGGGCTTTCTTCTCTGAGCTTTTCAGGGTTTAAAACATGAAACATTAAGAATGAAGTAGCTTTTATTAAAATAAAAAGTGATACATAAGGAAAAAACTTGTAAAGCCATCATGCGTTTCGTCTTTGGGCACGTGGTGATGTGGGTGCCACATGTCATAACTCTCCCAAGGCAGATATAGAAAGGAGAAAAGAACCAAATTCCATGTAAGACCAAAATTCCGCACAGTAACAGGCAAAGGCCATTCTGGAAAATAAGTAAGTGGCTGCTTTCACCTCTGAAAAGAACCTTACATGGAGATTTTTCCAGCACATTAGATGGACACTTAAACCCCTTTCTCCACTGCCAGTCCCCTGTACACTACCATCTCCTGTATGGATCCTAACTGCTTCAAATGCATGAATTAAATAATGCTGGTTGGACATAACAGGAAAGCCAGGGATAGTCCATCACTTGGCGCTTAGTCAGAGGCGTCTCTTGCAAGAAGCATTTTGGGGAAAGACATCAGTTGGGTTGAGGCCTGTGGCCATCAGTGGATATACATGGACTTTGATCAGGCGGCCCTGGGGCAGGGAGGCTGTGGGGAAAAGCCAGACAGCCCCACATCTGAGCCACTGGACACTCCTTCAAAGTGAAAACTTTGCCGGGACTTGAAAAGCAGCATAAAAAAACACCTTTTCCATTCCAACTCTCTTGAGAAGGTATCTTGGTACAGAATCCAAGACATATGGAAAACCAGGTCTTCTGGTGGGAAAAGCTCTGCTAAGGGACATGGTTGAATTATTACTTCTGAGAGCATGGCTCCTGCTGCACTTCCCTCAAGCCTTCTGGACATGGTTCTAAGGAGCCCCTTGGCAGTGATGGCCCCCGTCCTAAGGTAGGGACAGGAGAGCTAGAGGCTCTTCCCTGAGCCTGCAGGTCTGCCAGCACAGAGAAAGGCTATGTGAGCATGTGGCCTTGGCAGTGAGCTGGGGGTGGTGGGGACAGAGTGGGGCAGACCCCTGGCTTCCTCTGGAATTCCATTCTCCCTTCTAGAACCCTGGAAGGGCTCTTTCCCTAAGGGCAGCTGAACTGGATTTTCTGCTCTTTGCTCAACTGTGTTATAGAACTGGGGACCCTTTCTTAATTAGTGCAGGTTTCTTGGTGGCTGGGCTCCTCCACACTGTGGACATCTGGGGCCAGATCACCCTTAGCGGGGGGCTGCCCTGTGCACTATAGATGTTCAGCTGGGCTCTACCCACCAGATGCCAGTAGTAACCCCTCCGAATGTCTCCAGGCACCTCCAGATAACCTCGGGGGTAAGACTTCCAGATTTATCAAATAAAAATACAAGATGCTTGGGTAAATGTGAATTTCGGAAAAATGACTAATATTTGTTCAGTGTGCATATGTCCCATACAATATTTGCAACATACATACACTATAAAATTATTTGTTTTTTATGTGAAATTGCATTTGAAAATAAGATTTAAATCTAACTAGGGATATGTATTGTATCTGGCAAGTCTTCCTAGGGGACAAAACTGGCCACCTTAAGAACCACTGTTCTTAATATTATAACTGGTTTAATATCTTCAGATAAACAGCCTATGACAAAAATCATAAATTGCCTTTTAAAATATATAAATTACAATAAAAATATGCATGTCATTCAACCCAACAATTCCATTTTTAGACATTCACCCTATAAAAATACTCAAAGGTGCAAGGATATGCATAGGATAATGACTGATATAGCGCTATTTGTAGTGGCAAAACGTTGGGGACAACTTCTATAATAGTGGTTAAAGTATTTTTATGTAAATGACACAAGCATTTGATCTAGAGATTAGGATACAGCCTTAAAAATTATGAGACAGCTCTCTGTGTGCTGACATGCAAAAATGCCCTTGAGAAATATCCATATTTGTAAGTATAACAGAAAAGAAACTGCAGAGATTGAGGTCAAACTCTTAGCTATGGGTGGAGGATGGACTGTGGGTGTTCACATTCACTTTTTAATTTCTATCCTTTTGTTTTGTTGGATTTTCTTACATAAAATATATGCATTGCTTCCTCAGCTTAAAAAAACAATAAACATTATTGTTCATAGGGAAAATAATGTTTTTCATCTGGCATCCTAACAAAAGCATCAGAATGACTTTGACGTTTTTCTAGAAGAGATTGATTGAAAAATCTCATTCTGAAACCACTTTTGTTTAAAGATCGGAGTTACAAACTACAGAATCCTGAGTGCTATACTGTGTCCCAAACACCACTGCACTGCCTGAGTTGATTCTGAAAGCCCTGGGGTAGGTCTGTATCACCACCATGGTCTATAGTACTGACCTTGGCTGCAGGTTTCCCCCGTGAATCTTGGAAAGCATCTACATTTGTTTTGGTCCCACACACTCACCAAACTTGCATCCAGGTTCACACATAGCTGTCGAAAGAAAAGGTATTTTGACAATTAAAGAATAGGAGCCAATAGGTATATGAGAAGATGTTCAACATGGCTAATGATCAGAGAAAGGCAAATCAAAACTACAATGAGGTATCATCTCACACCAGGCGGAATGGCCGTCATCAAAAAGTCTACAAATAATAAATGCTGGAAAGAGTATATAGGAAAGGGAACCCTCCTACACTGTGGGTGGGAATGTAAATTGGTGCAGCCACTAGAGAGAACAGTATGGAAGTTCCTCAAAAAAGCTAAAATAGAATTGCAATCCCACTATTGGGCATTTATCTGAACAAAAGTTTAATTTGGAAGGATACATACAGGCACTATCAACAGTGGCCAAGACATGGAAATAACCAAAATATCCACTGAAAGGTAAAAGGTGAAAAAGACATGATAGATATATACAATGGACTATTACTCAGCCATGAAAAAGAATACAATAATACCATTTGTAGCAACATGGATGGACCTAGAGAGATTATCATACTAATTAAAGTAAGTCAGGAAGAGAAAGACAAACACCTTATGATACCACTTACATGTGGAATCTGAGATATGAGACATATAAACTTATCTGCAAAACAGAAATGGACTCACACACATAGACAACAGACTTGTGGTTGCCAGTGGTAAGGGAGGATGAGAGAGGGCAGGACTGGGCGTTTGGGAGTAGCAGCTGCAAGCTAGTATATATAGGATGAATAAACAATAAGGTCCTACAGTAGAGCACAGGGAACTATATTCAATATTGGGTGATAAACCATAATAGAAAAGAATATTAAAAAGGAATACAAATATATATATAACTGAATCACTTTGCTGTGGAGCAGAAATCAACACAACATTGTAAGTCAACTATATTTCAATAAACAAAAAGAACAGTCAGCCCAGTGAAATGCACACGTGTTGAACTTAAACGCCTTCTGTATGGCAGAGAAATCCATGGTGACATACAAGACAGAGGGTGATCTGCTTCCTCTCCAGTTTATTTTCACCTTGAAAATACTGAGTAGTGCTTCGCTTCTGAACGACATCACCGGCCCCCATCTCCTCACCCCCTTCACCCCACAAGTACAAGTTGACCATGACTTTGCCTAGCACTGCCACACCTCCAGTGGCATTCAAAGAAAAAAAAAAAAAAAAAAACCCTCCTACATCGCAATTAGCCAGTTTTGTATGTAAACACAAAAGATTTAACAAAAGGAATATGATTTGTGAGCTGGAAGAAACTCCATAGTTATACTGGGCCAAGGTCCTTCTCCCTCTTTCTACTGTTTTTTTTTTTTTTTTTCTCTTCTGTAGTATTTCCCCATTTCTCTTTTGAATGATCAAAATTTTTACATTCTGTGTGTTATCAGCCAAAATGAACAAAGCACAGGTTGGAGGCAGGGAGATGCTGCCTCCGGTCCCAAGGATGGGAACCACAAGCATGATGGTGATGGCGATAGTGGTGGTCATGGAGGCATGCCAAAGGCAGGATTTAGTTTTCTGTTTTATCTGCTTCTGTATCCAGATATCTGACACACACTAGGAACTCAATAAATATTTGTTGGATGACTGAAGTGGCAGGAGAAACAAGGATGGGATGGGTAACAGATTGCATTAGGCAAGAAAGCGTAGTCAAAGATGGTGGAAAGTTTGAGTCTGGCTCATGAGGAGACAGGGAGAAAACGCTGTGGATAGGAAGAAAGGAAAATGGGAGAGCCCAAAGACATGAATGGGAATGAGAGAAAAAGCAATGAATGAGAGAGAAACTAGGCAGGTAGGGAATCATGGACTCTCACATTTTCTGGATCTACTAGGAGTCCCAGAAACAGCCAGCATATGAAAGGGTGACTCAGCAATTGCCAGAAATGCTTGCTTACTTCTCTGCACATTGATTCTCTGGCTCATAGAAGGTCCAGCCCTAGGCAAGCCTGTTCCTAAAGACTCCGGCATGTTCCCATTTGACACACCCCTACCTTTGCTAACGTCACCATTCATCTCCCAGCTACCTGGACTCAAAATCTCAGCTGTCTCTATTTATTCTTATTCTCCAAACAATCACTCAGAGTATCCTACCCCTCTATCCCTGTTTCTACCACCAATTTCCTTGAGTAAGTATTGGGTTGGCCCAAAAAGTCTCTTTGGGTTTCTCTACAGTCACTTATAGAAAAACCCAAATGAACTTTTTGGCCAAGCCAATATTAATCCAGCTACTGGGAACCACTTTGCCCATAGATGTCTGGGAGATTTGTCGCATGCCTCTCTCTCTTCGCTTTCCTCACCTCAGTCTGTGACCAGGGCTTGGCTGACGCACGGGTCTAACAGCCTAGCCCCTGGCTTCTGGGCAGGACAAATGCTGCAGTGCAATTAACACTCCAGAGCTCACTGTGGGATCAGGATGAAGCCAAACTTCTCTTGAAGCCACATCTTTGCCTTGCTTCTTCCCCAGCTCCCTCACGCCCTTACAGATTTCTCCCAAGTGCCTCTCAACAGGACATTTGTGTAAGAATCACATTCACAGGTACTGCTCCTAGGATATCGATGTCCGATGTGACATTAAAGGGATATTCCGGAAGTATAGCTCTGATCATGCCATGCATTGCCTCAGTTCAGTTCAGTTCAATGGCTCAGTCGTGGCCATATCTGCGACCCCATGGCCTGCAGCACACCAGGCTTCCCTGTCCATAACCAACTCCCGGAGCTTACTCAAACTCATGTCCATCAAGTTGGTGATGCCATCCAACCATCTCATCCTCTGTCATCCCCTTCTCCTCCCGCCTTCAATCTTTCCCAGCATCAGGATCTTTTCCAATGAGTCAGTTCTTTGCATCAGGTGGCCAAAGTATTGGAGTTTCAGCTTCAGTGTCAGTCCTTCCAATGAATATTCAGGACTGAATTCATTGCCTGGTGCTGCTAAGTCGCTTCAGTCGTGTCCGATTCTGTGCGACCACATAGAACATAGCCCACCAGGCTCCCCCGTCCCTAGGTTTCTCCAGGCAAGAACACTGGAGTGGGTTGCCATTTCCTTCTCCAATGCAGATTTCATTGTCTAGAAGTCATCAAATAATCTCTGTTGGGTCCTGAATCCAGGACAGGGGTCATAACCATGATGTGGCCTCTGCCTTTTTTTAGTCTTACTCTGTTCCCTGAACCCAGGCAACGATGAGGTCAAACCAGACTGCCTGCTCTTCTCTGACGTACTCCACACTTTTTACCCCTTCTCTATTGTTACCCCACCCTGCCGCACCCCTCCCCACCACTCCAATGGTTAATATCCTAACAATCCTTCAAGGAGTACCTTGTAGGGCCCCTCCTTCCAGAAGCTTGTACAGATTTCTCCAGCCACATGTGAACTTCTGCTCATCTCTGAGAACTCCACAGAACTCTGGCAGGCTTCTCCCACGAAACTGATATCTGCATCTTATTCAGTAACTAGCCAGATATTTCGCTTCTATGTTTGACTTCTATCTACTATCTGATGCTAAGTGCCTTCAGAACAGGGATATAAACGCTCACCTTTGTTTCTCCTCCTGCGTTTAATAGTGTGAACTGAAATAGTTTTGAATGACAAAGCAGTAAATGTAGAACTTTGAACAGGGAAACATTTCAAGGGTTGAAGTAGATCGTAAGTGAGAGAAGGTAGGGGAAAACACGCTTCTCACCAAAGTTCTTCTACTTTTGGAGGCAAATGAGATAGAATTGGATCTCCAGGGTCTATTTTGTTATGGTTATGTTCTTGGACATGCAGCTTTAACTCTAAATGTTAGAAAAATAAACCTTTTTTTAAGCCCCCAAGACCTCTGATTGCTCCCTGGAAAGTTATTTTCAATGTAGTCCAGACAGGAAAGCCCAGGATAAATGCCAAAGAGTAGAGAGGAGAAGTGGTGAATGTTAATACCCTTGCTGTTTGGAGGACAGCACTCCAGAAAGACGTTTTTGATTTAGGGTAATATTGGATCTGTGATGGGAACAGCCAATCTATGGCATAGGGAAATTCCGTTTGTCTAAAATGGCCAGAGATTTAAGTGTGCTTTAGATAAAGGAAGCTCTCTTGTTTAATTTCCCTGCAAACTCCTCCATCTTTCTGGAGTGTTTATCCACTCTTTCTGGCTCTTTCTCCCATATCTCACTAAGTGACCCATATCTGAAGGCTAACGGTAATGAGTGAAGCAGACCCTGCCCTGGGAACAGATTTAAGCAGGGCAGAGGCTGAGATCTAGAAAGCTCTGGCATAGAGACAGGGCCTCTGAAGGACTGAGGGCTGATCAGTCAATGGAGGTGAAGGCTGGGGCAGACTGCACCCTCACAGGCTGGAGCCTGGCTCTGCCTGTTCAGGCAAGTTGGCATGAGTTCCTGTCTCATCACCATGCACTCCACAGCTTAGAACTCAGAGGCCTGGTGATCAGGGACTAAGCAGCCTGTTACATGGTGCTTCGAGGAGCATATGACTTTACCATCAAGAAGGACCATGCCGATTGGATGTAATATGATACAGATCATAGATACAAAAATCATTGCCATTTACTGGGTCAACATTTGACAGGGGCAGAGTGTGGGGTGACCATCTCTTCGGATTGCCAAACATGCAGTGGGAGTGGTGTGTTGGAATGCCCTTCAGCATCTGGCTTTCAATTCTTTTCAGGCCTCTGGTTTGAATATTGGCCACAAAAGTGGTGAGAATGTGATTGGCTGTGTGCACTATGGTCAGACTGCTCCAATCTAGTTATAGAATAGCCCCTCCAGGAAAGCAAAGCTCACCCTCATTTATACACCAGAGACACGCAAGTTTTATGGCCGGAGGTCCTGAGGTTCGTGTGACTGTAAGAGACATTCCAAATCAGATATCCCATGTGGTTTTTGACCCTTTCCACCTGATGACTTCAAAGAAAAATGTATCATGTTGTGTTTAGAAGGAGAAAAAAGCAACATTGAACCCCCTTATCATCTGCTGCTTTGACAGACAGAAGTCTGCAAGGAAGGAAATGGAGCCTGAGCAAGCTTATCTACCTTGCCCAAGGTCACCCACGGCAGTCTGGTTCTCAAGACAATGCCCTTGATCATGACCCACCTGACCAGTGTGAGTACCACCCTTTTCAACTGACAAAGCCCCAGGGGAATGTTCTAACTTTCTTTTGCTAGGCAGGCAGTGATGACCTTCAAACATTTCTTCTACTATCTTCCCACTCTTGTCATCTCCTCATAAGGAAACTGCGACAGTGCAGGATTTTACATAATATCCAACATGTGGGGGGATTCCCTGGTGGCTCAGACGGTAAAGCGTCTGCCCGCAATGCGGGAGACCGGGGTTCGATTCCTGGGTCGGGAAGATCTGCTGGAGAAGGAAATGGCAACCCACTCCAGCACTCTTGCCTAGAAAATTCCATGGATGGAGGAACCTGGTGGGCTACAGTCCATGGGGTTGCAAAGAGTCAGAAACGACTGAGCGACTTCACTAAACATGTGAGAGCAAGATCAACGTCTTCCAATGTTTCATGGATTTTGGACATGATCAAGTTCTGCCCGCAGCTACAGTATGCCCACATTATTTTTTAAACCAGCTAAATCAAAGAAGAGGAGGTTGGGGCAGGGAAAAAGAAGAAAAAGAATGTAGACTTATTACTCTTTAAAATTGCTAACACTCTTGGGCTTTACAGTTTATAATCCAATATGATCCATACCAGTGCCCAAAGTACTGCATGCACATGTCTGTTCATCCCACTTAACAGATTAAGGATTCAGGTTCTATGCCACCTACTAGATACACAAGGCACTGAGACCAGATTCCTGCCCTGAAAGTATGTACCCCTGGTTAGCCAGCTATGAAGAATACAGATTTGATTCTTTTACACTGCGACTGTTGATTATTATAGAAATTTACATGAAAAACAATGCAACACGAAACTCTGTGCTCATCCCTAGCCTCCCCAACTCTTTTCAAACTGTCAGAGGCCTCTCTCGGAGTTCCTAACACTGGTCTGAGAAATGATGTCAAAAGCAATTTATGGAAACTTAGTTTGAAATGTACACAGCAGAACCATGCATATCTTGCATATATATGCATGTATCCCTTGAAATCATCTAGAAATAGGCACGATGAACTTGGAAAATGTGAGTAACCAAACTACAAAGTAAATGGGTAACCTTCTTATTTGTGACCAAAGCCTACTGGTTGGGTGATTCATAATCAAAAAGTGGAATTCATTAGAAGTCGGTTGGAAAAATTATAATTAGAATGAGGTATTTCTTGACCTGTTTTTGCCTAACTCAGTTTCTCTAGGTTAACACAAAAACAGCCATACTGACTAAGAGAACAGCAGAAAGAATTGATGAAACAGGGCTCCTAAAACAAACACATCATATCCAGGGTGATGGTGTCAGCCATATTTTGAATGGGAAGAGATCTCACAAGCACTCAGACCTTGGGTGTCAGTTAGGACTATGTCCCTGCTCTGGGAAAGCCACTGGCAACCTGGTGACAGGTTATGGTGTCACAGAGAAAAACTGCAGGACCCAGGCCAACCACCTGAGCACTGGGTGGTCTGAGTTTTTACAAAAGTACCTTCACAGACTCCCTTGCTGCTCCCTCTCCAGCCATAGCAGCAGGCCAGTATGGTTCCATAGTGACAGACACCAGGCTGGAGCGACGATGCCGACAACTCGTGATCCCTTGGACTGTGGATAAAGAGCCACATGTTAGAACTGAGAAAACAGGAAACACCACAGAGACTCTATGGACATGAGAGTTACCTGGTCAATTGCCACAAACCTGCTGGAAGTGCTAGATCAGACTTTGAAAACCTGAATTTCAGATTGCCAGCCTCTGCTATCATGCCTTGCAAGCCTTCACCAATAATTGTGCTAAGTCACCTCAGGCATGTCCGACTCTTTGCGACCCCATGGACTATAGCCCACCAGGCTCCTCTGTCCATGGGATTCTCCAGGGAAGAATACTGGAGTGGGTTGCCATGCCCTTCTCCAGGTCCCCAATATTTAGCATCAGCCATTTCCTTCTTCCCCAGGGTTAAAAGAATTGGATTATGTGGGACTTCCCTGGGGGTTCAGTGGATAAGAATCCACCTGCCAGGGCAGGCGACAGAGGTTTGATCCCTGGTCTGAGAGGGTCCTACATGCCGTGGGGCAATTAAGCCCATGCACCATAGTTAGTGAGCCCCTGCTCTGCAACAAGAGAAGCCAGTGCAATGAGAAGCCCGTGTACCGCCACTGTAGAGTAGCCCCCACTCTCTGCAACTAGGGAAAAGCCCGCACAGTAACGAAGACCCAGCGCAGCCATTAAATACAGAAATAAACAGAACTGGGTTACATATAATCTATGAAACTAGGACACATGAAAGTGGCCGAAATCATCTGCTTCTGAACCCTGGAGGGGGCCAGTTTTCAGATCTGCTCTGTCCAGACACACTGGCTCCCCAGTTCTGTGTCCAGCTAGGTGCCCTGTGTGCTCATGTAACTCCCTGGTCCCCGTGGCTTTGTTTCAGACAAGAGCGCTGCCCCTCTGCCCCACTGGCCGCCTGGGGGCCACTGAACACACTGGAATCTTGATACACTAGAGACAGTCAAAGCTGGAAAGACGCTATAGAGAGACTTCATGCAAGCCGTCTCCTGTTACAGATGAGGCAGCTCCAGCCCGAAGGAGCAGTCACAACCCAGCAGAGCCCTGTCAGTGGTTCCAGCCCAGGGCGCCCTCCTCACTCCTGGAAACACAATTCACTCAACTCTTCATCTGTAGAGCAGAGGTTGGCAGATAGTTTAGGCTCTGTGGGCCACGGGGTCTTTGTCCCAGTGCAAAAGCAGCTGCAAGCAACAGTAGATAGATGGCCATGGCCGTGTTCAGTACATATTTATGGACACTGAAACATTTGAATTTCATAAGCTTTCCACATGTCATGCAATAATATTCTTTTTTTGGTTTAGTTTTAACTGTTTTTAAAGTAAAAGCCATTCTTAGCTCAAGAGCCACATAGAAACAGAGGGCCACCTAGCCTTGGCCTGAGGGCTGCAGTTTGCTGACCTTGACCTAGAGGCCGGAAAGAGTGGGCCCCGACCCCAAGTGCCAAGGTGGTAGCTCGCCGTGCATTCCATGATTGGATAGGGTTACCAGCAGATTCTGGAAGAAAAGGCTTCAGTTGTATATTTGGTGGGTTGGCTGGGGTTGTTTCCTCTTGCATAGTAAATACCTGATAAAATGCATGCATATTAAACCCCTGGGCACGTCAACAGACAAGGAATGTACATTTGACCATGCGCTTGCTGCAGCTGTCACCACCAATTCCAGGACACACCTAACAGCACTTGGTCCCAATTCTCCCCTCCCTCCATTCCCTGCCAACCACAAATTTACATTCTGTCTCTAGATTTGCCTATTCCGGACATTTCACAGAAGTGTAATCATATCTTCTATGGTCTGTTTGTGTCTGACCTGTTTCATTTAGCAGGTTTTCAAGGTTCATTTATCTCGTGGCACATAAGAGTAGTTCTTATTTATTGATGAATAATATTCTATTGTATGAATAGACCACATTTATCCGTTTGTCAGTTGATGGACATTTGGGGTGTCTCTACCTTTTGGCTATTAAGAATAATGCTGCTATGAACACTGTGTATTAGCTTTTGTATAAACACATGTTTTCGTTTTTCTTGGGTATATACCTAAGAGTGAAATTGCTGGATCATAGGCACTCTATGTTTAACTTTTTGAAGAACTGACGCACTGTTTTCCTTCCTTTTCTCCTTTGCCTTTTGCTTCTCTTCTTTTCTCAGCTATGTGTAAGTCCTCTTCTGTCAATCATTCTGCCTTTTTGCATTTCAGGAAATGAATGGAAGCCTGGCTGCAGTCCATGCAGTAACAAAGAGTCGGATATAACTGAGTGACTGAACAACAACAAAACACTGTTTTCAAGATAGCTGTATCATTTCACACCTCCACCAACAGTGTATGAGGACTGCAACTCGTCCACGTTCTCACCAGCACTTGTTAGTGTCCATTTTTTAATTACAGCTGTTCTAGTGGTTGAGAAGTAGTACTGTGCTTCGATTTGTATTTCCCAGATGGCTAATGATGTCGAGCAATTTTTATGTGTTTATTGGCTCTTTGTGTATCTTCTTTGGAGAAAGGTCTATTCAGGTCCTTTCCCCATTTTCCAATTGGGTTATTTGTCTTGATATCCCTAGGAATGAAACACAAAGATGAAAACTAATTGGTAAAAACAGCTGTCCCCATGCCCCAATGAATAAGGTAATGTAATTTTACCTCACCCTGAGAAAAAAATCTTCTATCTAGATCCTCAAAGAGTCAGTTTTTTTACCATGTTTGTACTGAACTTTGACAAAGTGCCCACATCTGTTTTCTCCTCCTTTAACAACATGGAGCTGAGTCTGGGGAGCAGAGTGGAGGGAGAAACTGACTCTGCCCAGAAAAGAAGATGTCCCATTTCAGGTGGAGTTACAAAGAACACATGACAAAGAAGAAACCTATAGAGGGGGATATTATGCCTGTGGGAATTTAATTCCATAGTTTTATAAGGAATGTGTAATTCATTTAGTGAGATTTCATTCTATCAACAAATCGTGGGGCTGACCTGTAAATTTATTTTTTTAATATTTTTATTTTGTATTGGAGTATAGCTGATTTACAATGTTGTATATTTTCAGGTGTACAGCAAAGTGATTCAGTTATACATATACATATATTGATTCTTTTAAAATTCTTTTCCCATTTAGGTTATTACAGACCATTGAGTAGAATTCCCTGTGCTATAGAGTAGGTCCTTGCTTATTATCTATTCTAAATATAGCAGTGTGCACAGGTCAATCCCAAACTCATAAAATATCCCTCTCTCTTACCTTTCCTCTTTTCCCACTTTTCCCCTTCTTGACCTCAGATTTGCAAGCATTAAGTGCCCCAGCTCCAATAGGAAGGGCCTTACCTATTCCCTGATGCCCAAAAACCCAGCTTCATCCTCAAAAGGAGCCATAAAGAACATGAGGAGTCAGTGGCCTGTAAATTGGAGCAGAGAAAGTGTGTGGCTCAGGGGAGTGAGAAGGGAAGCAGACAGAACAGTGGGAGGGAGAAGGAGCAGGAGATAAACGTGGGCCAGAAAGGAAGGGCCTGTGTCCACATGAAACGTTTGACCCATCCTACAGGCGCCAGAGAGTTATACAGAAGTTTCATGCAGTTGGAAATAGCAAGGATTTTGCAAGACACAAAGCAGCTTCCATAGAAGTGAGGTGAACTCAACAGGCGCCAGTAAGATTATTGAAACATTACACCAAAAGCAAAGGCAAGAAAAGCAAAAGCAAACAAGTAGGAACTACTTCAAACTAAAAAGCTCTGCACAGCAAAGGAAACCAACAGAATGAAAAGGCAACCTACCAAATGGAAGACAATATTTGCAAGTCATGTATCTGAAAGGGACTAATACCCAAATATAAAATATAATATAAATGCAACTCAAACAACTCATTTCAAAAAAAAAAAAAAAACCACTCTGATTTTTAAATGGGTAGAAAATGTGAAGTGACATTTTTTCAAAGAAAGACATTCAGATGGCCAACGCACATACGAAAAGGTGCTCAACATCAACTACTCATCAGGAAAATGCAAATCAAAACCACAATGAGGCATCACCTTACACCTGCCAAAATGGCTATCATCAAAAGACAACAAAAAACTAGTGTCAGTGAGGATATGAAGAACAGGAACCGTCCTACACTGTTGTTGGGAATAAATATTGGTACAGCCACTCTGGAAAACAGCGTGGAGGCTCCTCAAAACTTTAAAACAAAACAAAACAACCATACAACCTAGCAGTTACATTTCTGGGTATTTATCCAAAGAAAATCTATATGCTCCCCTATGTTCACTGCAGCATTATTTACAATAGCCAATATATGGAAACAACCTAAGTGTCTATCAGTGAGTGAATGGATGGGGAAAAAAAAGTGGTATGTATATACAATGGAATATTATTCAGCCATGCTAAAGAATGAAATCTTGCCATTTCAGCAACACTGATGGACCTTGAGGGCATTATGCTACCTGAAAGACAGATTCTGTATGACCTCACTTATATATACCTAAATGTGGAATCTAAAAAACAGACCAAAAAGCCACCCCAAGCTCAAAGATACAGAGAAGAGACCTGCGATTGCTGGCAGGGGCCACAAAACAGGTAAAGGGGATCAAAAGGCACAAACTTCCAGTTATACAACAAATGAGTCCTGGGGATGTAACATATAGCATGGCCATTATAGTTAATTGTGCGTGCTCATGCTCAATTGCTAAGTCGTGTCTGACCCTTTGTGACCCCACGGACTGTAGCCCGCCAGGCTCCTCTGTCCATGGGATTCCCAGGCAAGAATACTGGAGTGGGTTGCCATGCCCTCCTCCAGAAGATCTTCCCCACCCAGGGATTGAACTCGAGTCTCCTGCAGTGGCAGGCAGATCTTTACTACTGAGCCACCAGGAAAGCCCCATTGTTAATAATACTGTAATGCATATTTTAAAGTTGCTAAGATAGTAAATCTTAAAAGTTGCCATCACAAGGAAAAAAATGCTGTAACTATGTATGGTTTAGAGATGGTAACTAGACTTATTGTCATGATCATTTTGCAGTATATACAAGTATTGAATCACTGTGTTGTACATCTGAAATTAACATGTTTTATGATAATTATACAAAAAAAGATTACTGAAACTGTGAGATGTGAAATTAAAAAGAACCAAATTGAAATGTTGAAATATGATTTAAGAAAAAAAAAAAAAAAGCTTACTTAGAAACTTTGGTGAAAAAGCCCAGGGTTCCTGGTACAGGTGGTCAAACCCATTTCATATGTATTTGTCAAAGTCAATTAGTTTTGATTGTGCAGAATACTGCCTGGTGTTAACTAAGAGAAGAAAGTTACCAGAAGGTAAAATTCATATACTGTTTGTACATTAACAGCACTTTACAGAGAAATCTGCTTTCTCGAGTTTTATTGCTTTCACATGTTTGCCTTTAGGTGAAAAGGTGAAACTGAGAAATCTGAGGTGTATTAATTCCTTCCAAGACATCATTTTTGACACTGTACCAAAAGTATCACTTGTAAAACTCTCCAAAATGTTAATGATGAATACTTAAGCCATCAAAAACTTGTTAAGGAAGTCAGATTTCTTATCCACTATCAGGGATTCCTTCCCGGGTCACAAATACATTTTAGTATTACAGCTCTGTTGGAAGACATCATAAATTCGACATTACATCTAGCCTTCTTACTTTTTTTAAAACATGAAAAGAACAACTAAGACTCAACTCATGACTGAGAAATAAACAATGGATTCTGGATGTTCAGGCAACTACACAAATCATAAAACATCGCTTTGGTCTCCAGCTGCTCTATGGATGCAGAGACACGTTCTGTGTATATTTCCTATAGGAGAGCAAGCACCTTGAAAGAACTCTGTAGAAAAAGCCATCAGAGAACCATGGGAGTCCATAAATGAGCGACGTGCCTTGTAATTAATGAGTGTGCAGTCCATGTAGTCACCCAGTTTTGAGAAACAGCTTCAAAGGGATAGCCGCAAATGGGATTTTACTGGTTTAATCATCAGATTCACATCTGGTCAGGAAAGTGTGAAAACAGTTTAAAAGAGGGAAATCACTAGTGGATAGAATGGCTAATAATTACTTTCTGATTTGTAGATGCTGGAGGAAATTTATTTATTACACCAAGAATCAAGTTCTGCATTCTATGCTTGATACTTTTTTTAATTCACATATGGCAGCTATTTAAAATTATGGATAAAAAGAAAATTATTTAAAGTGTTTCTGATTAAGCTGAAACAATATTATTGAGGGGAAGAGAGAATCTACCACAGGCAAGCACAGTATTAATGATAACAGTGGGACACACTATCTTATAACATCTTTCTAAAAACTGCTTAAAAATAAAAAAGCTTTAACTTTTTGTTTCTTTAACTTCATAGTTCTCAAAGGACACCGCAAGTAAATGTTAGTAAGTAATTCAGATTACTTTCCCAGCATCGTCTCCTACCTGCCTTTTGCACTAATTCCAGGCCCAATCACTAACTTTCCCACCACTAATTTGACCACTCTTTAAATATCTAGTTGTGAGTACTCTGGATAAGAAATACAAACTATTAGGTGAAACCATATGAAACTATTATTTTAGAAGTTAAAAATGTCCAAATATCTGTATATCATATGTTACAGTTTAACGATCATGGAAGAGAAGGCTAGTTCAGTTCAGTTCAGTCGCTCAGTTGTGTCTGACTCTTCGCGACCCCATGAATCGCAGCACGCCAGGCCTCCCTGTCCATCACCAACTCCTGGAGTTCACTCAGACTCACGTCCATCGAATCAGCGATACCATCCAGCCATCTCATTCTCTGTCGTCCCCTTCTCCTCCTGCCCCCAATCCCTCCCAGCATCAGAGTCTTTTCCAATGAGTTAACTCTTTGCATGAGGTGGCCAAAGTACTGGAGTTTCAGCTTCAGCATCATTCCCTCCAAAGAAATCCCAAGGCTGATCTTCCGAATGGACTGGCTGGATCTCCTTGCAGTCCAAGGGACTCTCAAGAGTCTTCTCCAACACCACAGTTCAAAAGCATCAATTCTTCAGTGCTCAGCCTTCTTCACAGTCCAACTCTCACATCCATACATGATCACAGGAAAAACCATAGCCTTGACTAGATGGACCTTTGTTGGCAAAGTAATGTCTCTGCTTTTGAATATGCTGTCTAGGTTGGACATAACTTTCCTTCCAAGGAGTAAGCGTCTTTTAATTTCATGGCTGCAGTCACCATCTGCAGTGATTTTGGAGCCCCCAAAAAATAAAGTCTGACACTCTTTCCACTGTTTCCCCATCCATTTCCCATGAAGTGACGGGACCAGATGCCATGATCTTCGTTTTCTGAATGTTGAGCTTTAAGCCAACATTTTCACTCTCCACTTTCACTTTCATCAAGAGGCTTTTTAGTTCCTCTTCACCTTCTGCCATAAGGGTGGTGTCATCTGCATATCTGAGGTTATTGATATTTCTCCCGGCAGTCTTGATTCCAGCTTGTGTTTCTTCCAGTCCAGCGTTTCTCATGATGTACTCTGCATATAAGTTAAATAAGCAGGGTGATAATATACATCCTTGACGTACTCCTTTTCCTATTTGGAACCAGCCTGTTGTTCCATGTCCAGTTCTAACTGTTGCTTCCTGACCTACATACAGATTTCTCAAGAGGCAGGTCAGGTGCTCTGGTATTCCCATCTCTTTCAGAATTTTCCACAGTTTCTTGTGATCCACACAGTCAAAGGCTTTGGCATAGTCAACAAAACAGAAATAGATGTTTTTCTGGAATTCTCTTGTCTTTTCTATGATCTAGCAGATGTTGGCAATTGGATCTCTGGTTCCTCTGCCTTTTCTAAAACCAGCTTGAACAGCAGGAAGTTCATGGTTCATGTATTGCTGAAGCCTGGCTTGGAGAATTTTGAGCATTACTTTACTAGCGTGTGAGATGAATGCAATTGTGTGGTAGTTTGAGCATTCTTTGGCATTGCCTTTCTTTAGGATTGGAATGAAAACTGACCTTTTCCAGTCCTGTGGCCACTGCTGAGTTTTCTAAATTTGCTGGCACATTGAGTGCAGCACTTTCACAGCATCATCTTTCAGGATTTGAAATAGCTCCACTGGAATTCCATCACCTCCACTAGCTTTGTTCATAGTGATGCTTTCTAAGGCCCACTTGACTTCACATTCCAGGATGTCTGGCTCTAGGTGAGTGATCATACCATTGTGATTGTCTGGGTCGTGAAGATCTTTTTTGTACAGTTCTTCTGTGTATTCTTGCCACTTCTTCTTAATATCTTCTGCTTCTGTTAGGTCCATACCATTTTTGTCCTTTATCGAGCCCATCTTTGCATGAAATGTCCCCTTGCTATCTCTAATTTTCTTGAAGAGATCTCTAGTCTTTCCCATTCTGTTGCTTTCCTCTATTTCTTTGCATTGATCGCTGAGGAAGGCTTTCTTATCTCTTCTTGCTCTTCTTTGGAACTCTGCATTTAGATGCTTATAGAAGGCTAAGTGCTCAGTAAATCCATTTCTGTGTCTTCTGGGCACAAAGCTACACTATACTTCCCAGCCAGCCTGCTGGTTAGGTGGGGCGACATGACTGGTTTTGGCCAACAGAATGGGGGTAGACCGTCTCCAAGCCTGTGCACAAAGCCTCCTGTGGGATCCTCGACTCCGTTTCCATCAGCCCATATAGAGGACACTGGGGCCCTGGCCAAAGATGGCACCTCAAGATGGATGGAACCTGGTCCCATGTGAAAGCACGTAGCAGACTCTCTCAAATGTGTGTTGGAAATGAAGGCAGGCAAAGAAATGAACTTCTACTGTGTTCAGCCACTCTGATTTTGGGATGGTTTGACACATAAAGTTAGCCCACCTTGATGAAGAGAGTAATATTCCAAGACCATTTCTTTTCCTAAAGTCTAGTACACATGATATTTTCCTCCTGTGTGAATCCACTGAAACAAGAAACAAAAACTTAGAAAGCTATCAGTGTGATTTGCATTTAGTTTCATATTTAGCAAAGCATTTTTTTTAATGTAGAAAATTGGCACAGTGCATGCTGGGAGATCAAGAATGCATGGTTAAGGCATTCTTAGTCCTGAATTTAAGAGACATCTGAGTATCACGAGCTCATATGCATTTGGCTGGATTAACCCAACTCTATGGAACCTGGTAAACGTGGGGTGATCAATAAAAAAGGAGTTCCTGAAAGAGAAAGACAAAGCTAGAAAGAGAATTCTTGGTCTTGGACTGAAAGGATCCCACCAACATTCGCTGCCACCCTGGGAAGTCTGACCAGGCTAGACAGCTGCTTGTGCATGTGTGCTGTGCGCTCTGCCTTTGATCTCTCTTCCTAAACAACACTGGACATATAGAAGGCTCAAGGCACCCAGTCCTGAGGGCAGGGAAGTGGCTCTGTAGGTGAACAGTCTCTGTGGGGAGGAGGCCCTGAGCTGTGGCTGTCTGAGCTACATGCTGAATTGCCCAGAGCTCCTTTCACGAATTACAGCTTGCTGTCTACATTGATCAGATTAATCACAAATCGCCATCTCCACAGCTGAAGTTAATGTTTTTTAAAACATTCCAGAGATTGTGTAAGTCATATAGTGTTTCTTCATGGGATTTCTCATTTTCTGTGCAAATACACTTTGCCAGAATTGTTAGTATGCCTGTTTATGGTCAGGTTCCAGGAAACTTTATGATATTCTCCAAGACAAATTGAGAAGTTAAAACTTTTTTGCTGATGTTTTTACATTTAAATATTGCCAAACGAAAGAAATGAAGTGTTTTCTAAATACGGACAACAAGATCTAGCCAGAAGAGATTTGTTTTTGCTTTCTCCTGTTTTTATCATACCTTCCAGCACGACAAGTCCATAGTACCCAACTAATTAAAATAAATTTTGGGCTCCCATCCATTTTTGACATACAGAGTCCAAGTCCTGCAGGCCCAGGGATGCCCCCCAAACATCTCTCTTTCCTGGACGTGTAGGCATCTGAGAACCCAATCCAAAATGCTCAAGCTATCAAGTGTATCCCAGTGTGTGTTGATGCATCTTCAAATTTCCCATGCCAGGAGTATACAAAACTTGGAACTCTTCACTGCTTCTTCTATTTCTCTCACTTATTCTTAATCCAATGGAGAGTTGCTGGGAGGTTTTAAGGAGAGAGCTGACCTGACCTAATTTATTCTCAAGGAGAAAACTCTAAGACATGGACTAGAGGGGACAAAAGAAGAAGCTAGGGGAAGCTCTTGGCAGGGGGGTGGTGGGGGTTCTGGTGAGAGAGGATGGTTATAGGGCTGGATGGTGGAAGGCAGGAGGGAGAGAAGGAGACGGACTTGACACACGGTCTGGAGTAGGACTTAGCACCTGACTGCACATAAGTGGGGAGGAAGAGCGAGTGGTCAGGAGCAACACCCAGGTTTTCAACACTAATCAGTCTGGACACTCCTGAAACAGGGGGAATGGATGATAAGCAGGAAATGAGTTTTGGAGAGCTGACCAAGAGTTCAGTTTTGGATGTCCTAAGCTCAGTGAGACATCCTGATGGATAGGGCAGGAATTGACAAGGGATTAATCTCTAAAATACATAAACAGCTCATGTAGCTCAATATCAAGAATACAAACACCCCAATCAAAAAGTGGGTGGAAGATCTAAGTAGACACTTCTTCAAAGAAGACATTCAGATGGCTACAAAGCACATGAAAAGATGGTCAGTATTACTAATTATGAGAGAAATGCAAATCAAAACTACAATGAAGTATCACCTCACACCAGTCAGAATGGCCATCATCAAAAAGTCTACAAACAATAAGAGAGGGTATGGAGAAAAGCGAACCCTACTACACTGTCAGTGGGAACATAAACTGGTACAGCCACTATGGAGAACAGTATCAGTTCAGTTCAGTTGCTCAGTCGTGTCCGACTCTTTGTGACCCCATGAATCACAGCACGCCAGGCCTCCCTATCCGTCACCAACTCTCAGAGTTCACTCAGACTCACGTCCATCGAGTCAGTGATGCCATCCAGCCATCTCATCCTCTGTCGACCCCTTCTCCTCCTGCCCCCAATCCCTCCCAGCATCAGAGTCTTTTCCAATGAGTCAACTCTTCACATGAGGTATGGAGGTTCCTTAAAAAACTAAAAATAGAGCTACCATATGATCCAGCAATCCCACTCCTGGGCATGTATCTGGAGAAAATTATAATTCAGAAAGATACATGCACCCCTGTGTTCATTGCAGCACTATTTACAATAGCCAAGACATGGAAACAACCTAAATGGCCACCAATGGAGAAATGGATAAAGCAGATGTGGTACATATACACAATGGAATATTATTCAGCTATAAAAATGAATGAAATAATGCCATCTGCCACAACATGGAGAGATTTGCAGATTGTTATACTGAGTGAAGTGTCAGAGACAGACAAACACCATATGGCATCACTTATATGTGGAGTCTAAAAAAGGGGGTGTGGTAAAAATAAACTTATATACAAAATAGCAATAGAGTCACAGATGTAGAAAATAAACCTGTGGCTACCAGGGGGTAAAGAGGGGGTAAGAGTTTTATAGTATCCAGCCTTACATTTAAGTCTTTAATCCATTTTGAGTTTATTTTTGTGTATGGTGTTAGGGGGTGTTCTTATTTCATTCATTTACATGTATCTGTCCAGTTTTCCCAACCGTGTGTACTTTCTTTTTATTAATCTGTCTTTTGTTTCTTAAGTTATTTTTATTAGAAAAATTAACATTGTCTGTTTTCAGGTGCACAATACTGATCTAGTACATCCCCAAGCCCCCAAGGAAGCCAGCTGTGCTTAACAACTCCCCCAGAGGAAACCCAGAAGACATGGCTGAGGAAGGCTTCTTATAGCACAAATTGTTTCCATGTCTTGGCTATTGTAAGTAGTGTTGCTATGAACTAGCATATATCTTTTAGAATTATATTTTTGTCCAGATACATGCCCAGGAGTGGGACTGCTGGATCATATGGCAACTTTATTTTTAGTTTTTTTGAGAAATCATTTGAAATTTCATGTGTGCGTTCCCAAGGCCTTTTCTGCCCTGTCTCAGAGGTCTGATGGCTTAGGAGAACTTGTGCACATGCTTGTTGGGGCCTGGAGCTTTCTCTGAAGATAAGCCCTAGACTCTGCCCATTTCCCTTCTGTGTCATGTCCTTGCCACCAACAGGCTGAAATGGGATTTCTGCTTTAAACCATGACCTTGGATCCCAATCTTGGCAGGACCTTTAAGAATATAAGGTGACTGAGGAATCTGAGCACATTGGGGGCTCCCCATTATTAATCAGAGTGTGTGGGGTAATTCTTTGGAGAAAAGTTAATAAGTACATACACGGGCTTCTCCAGTGGCTTAGTGGTAAAGAATTTGCTTGTAACACAGGAGAGGTAGGAAACCCAGATTTGATCCCTGGGTTGGGAAGATCCCCTAGAGGAGGGCATGGAAACCCACTCCAGGATTCTTGCCTGGAGCATCCCATGGGCAGAGGAGCCTCGTGGGCTACAGTCCATGGGGTCACAGAGTCAGACACAACTGAGCGAGCATGCAGGAGTTGATGGCGCTACACAAATGCACTGATGTGCTCAAGGCAACAGAACTTTCTGGTGCTTTTTACTCTTCCTGTAGCATCCTCAGCTCACACTGACTTTCTAGTTGCAAGTGCCTCCATTTGTCACCCGTTGCCCACTCCCCTTTCCACAGGCCCAAATTAAGAGGATCCAAGTTCCCAGGAGGACAATTGCTGGGGACCAGCCCTGGCTGATCCAGGGTATTCGAAGGAGAGACGGCATAGGCGAGGATCAGGATACAATAGCTTCAATTAGATATTAATTAAAGATATAAAGAGTAATAGAATAAGGATAGCTCAGTAGGAAAATTCAGTGGAGAAAAGAGGCTGAGTAGCTTGGTTTACGCGGGAGACCAATAAAACTTCAAGACAAGAAGTTTGCACCACTTACGTAGGCCACAGGCGTCCTTCCGTTCTCCCGAAGGAGAGGAGACACTGAGGCCTCCCCGGTCGGATCTTAGAAGCCCAGGCATAATTAGTAAGCATGGTGGGTTCCGCGCTCCAGATGGAGACTCAGCCAGAGTGAGAGAGAGAGCGACATGGGGAGACCAGTATTTCGAGAAACTGATCCCAATTCTTTATTTTCCAGAGTCTGTTTTTATACACTGAGATGTTATACAAAAGTCACGTGGGGACAGCAGTCCTGACTTATTAAAGTCAGGTGCTTCACACAAATGTATACAGAGGTCTTAGGGGTGTTACATCATCTTCTGGGCAGGGGGGCCTGCTGACAATTTACGACCCTCTCCTTGTGACAGTGGTCAGTCAATCAGGACACTTATTTCTCCAGGGTTGATTATTCTCAAAACAGACGCCACCCAAATAAAGTTACATTCCTACAGGGTGAGGGTGTAGTGGGTTTTAGTTAAGGAAAGAATTTACTTAGCCTAAGGTCTAACGTGATTAATATCAAAGGTTAATTCTATATATTCATTAATGTGTGTAAGGGCAGGGGATATGGAGACTTAGCAACAAACATTGGCTCAACAAATGAAAAACCCTTCACCAACACAATTTCTAATTAGCCCATTATACTTATACTAATAGTTTCCTAACTTTTCTAAGGAACCTGGTTTTAGAAGGTTTAAAGCATCTCGTGCCTCTCACGGTTGGGAGGCTGTGAGCAATCACATGTGGCTGGACAAGCCTGTCAGGCAGGCTAGAGAACCTTCAGAGGAGTTTGTAGGTTAAAACACTCTTATCACGCCCAGGAATTATTATTAACTGGAACTCTAGGTTAACTCCTTCTCTGAAAGAGGTGGTGGGGGACAGCCCCCCGTAAAGTCAGAGATGTAGGTGAGAGCACAAAGTAGTAAAGTAGGCAGGCTCTGGTAATGGGGGTAGATGCTCGAGGAGTTCCAGGGGGACTCCTGAGGCTCGATCCCGCCTTTGCGTATGTCGAGCCTCCTTCCTCATGACCTTTGTCATGGGCGGAGTACCTCACTCTGGCCCCCAACAGACAATGAATAATCCTGCTGAATCCGATATTTCTCATAGCACATTTCAGAGTGTGTGCTCTTCCAAGCACAGAGGCGAGGCTTTGTGAGAACCACGTTACATGTTCACGAGCTTTCTCTGAGGCTCTCAGGCAGCATCTAAGGGCTGATGTGCCCACCCTGAAAGCTGTGAAGGCTGGATGGATGATGATGTGTTTATGCACATAAACCTAAATAACAAAACTCATTTAAAAGGTAAATAGAGCATCGAACCATACTAAGTCTTTAAAGCCTATTTTACATGCATGGAGTCAATATCACACAAGAATGAACAATATCCATCTATTTTGTGATTACAGCAGTTGATGGCAAGTAAGTCAAATCCTCAGCTGACCTTGCCAATCTCAGGAGGTTGTGTGCTGCTACCATGCCCTCATCACAGTGGCAGAATCTCCTATACGCAGAAGTGCTAACTTACACAAAGTGACAAGTCTCAATGTGTCATATCTGAAAATTAAAAAAGCTTATCTTTTAGGACATAAAGTAGGTATTTGTACTCATTGTGCTTTCAGATGCCCCATTATAACCAAGATGGTTTTGCACAATCAAAATAATGTTACAGTGCTAGAAGCTTCAATAGCACATATACTAATACTCGAATAATACAGAGATTAGCATGGCCCCTGCACAAGGATGACACACAAATTTGGAGACGTGTTCCATATTTCTTATAGTTTTGAGCATTAAAAAATAATATTATGAATAGGATTCACAGAATATTTTTAAAGTTTACAAAAAAAAAAAAAAAAACCTTAAGATTACCTTCAACTTGCAATTTTTTATTTGCATTCTTGACTGCTTTAGGTATTAAAAAATAGGACTCTGCATGTGCTTCTATAGTGTGAGTTATTTGGTATGTTGCTCTTTCTGGTAGAATTTCCCACCATTTTAAAGTAAAGGTACACATATTTCAACCCTGAAATTAGGTGCATTCAATTTTAACAAATTATTTTTGAGTTTTAAAAAATATGTGGTAGAAATTTTGATATAGTTAATGCAATCAATTAGTTTCATTAGGAGAAGACAGACTATTTTCATGAATGATTAGTTCATGAAAGTATCCATCTATGTTGATAAGAAGAAAATAAAATGACAAAATGCATGTTACAGTGCCCCCAAAGATGCTTGGAAAACTAGTAAGTTATAGCAGATGATGTATATATTCATGAAGCTTTAATTTCATGCAGTTATGCATTTCTCACAAATCACTTTGGTTATGTGATCTTCACACTGAGGGATGTGTTTAGATAAACCCACTGATGATTTCAGTTGTTAAACTACAATATTTTATAGCATTTACTCAGTGCATCCTGATTTCTTTAAGGTTTAAATGTTACCGTTTTTCCTGAAAACTAAAATGTCTCTCCTGGTATAAAGGACCTGTCAGCTCCTATTGTTAGAACTGAAACTGCCCTGAGATAGTCTTGAGTTTTAAGAACACATTTTACTTTCACTGTCAGGTCAGTTCAGTTCAGTTCAGTCGCTCAGTCATGTCCTACTCTTTGCAACCTCATGAATCACAGCATGCCAGGCCTCCCTGTCCATCACCAACTCCCAGAGTTCACTCAGACTCATGTCCAGCGAGTCAGTGATGCCATCCAGCCATCTCATCCTCTGTTGTCCCCTTCTCCTCCTGCCCCCAATCCCTCCCAGCATCAGGGTCTTTTCCAGTGAGTCAACACTTCGCATGAGGTGGCCAAAGTACTGGAGTTTCACCTTCAGCATCAGTCCTTTCAATGAACACCCAGGACTTATCTCCTTTAGGATGGACTGGTTGGATCTCCTTGCAGTCCAAGGGACTCTCAAGAGTCTTCTCCAACATCACAGTTCAAAAGCATCAATTCTTCAGCGCTCAGCTTTCTTTATAGTCCAACTCTCACATCCATACATGACCACAGGAAAAACCACAGCCTTGACTAGACAGACCACTGTAGACTTCTCAAATTTAGTAACCTGTCCTTCATTATAAAAGATCACCATAACCAAGTCACCATCTTTTTTTTTGGTTGGGTTGGCTTCACTCAGCTTGTAGGATCTTAATTCCCCCAGAAGGGATTGAACCCGCTCTCTCGACACTGAAAGCACGGAATCCTAACCACCAGAGATTTCGCTCCATACAGTCCTTTACTTTAAATGTGTTGTAGGGTTTTCACCTCCTCCAGTCGTGATGATAAATATTGATCCATCTTGTTCTTTTCTGATAACCATGATGAGCAATGACTATATTTTTGCAGGCTAAAGCAAGACTAACCAGCCCCTCTAAGAATTAAGCCTGTTCTCAATAACGCTTTTCGGGGCAGGGCGGGGCGGGGTGGGGTGGGTAGCTGATATAGTGTGTCCACTCTTTGCAACCCCATATAGACATTGATTCGATTCACAATAATGGAGGATTTTCGTGACTACGACTCAAGTATCCAAGTTATAATCACGATAATAATCATTCAGACCATAATATTCTCCACCATTACTGTACTCCAGCAATACAAAAATCCAGATACAGCAAAATGGCCACATCACTGGACAGTTTTCACTCTGTCATGGCGACTTACTGCAGAGTATAAATGTGATGTGGACTGGGCTAAATCCTATGCCTCTGCCAAATGAGTGTGGCACGAAAATACTATGTTAATGCCGCTGTGTGCTTCATTACTCAGACTAACAGAAGACATACTTGTGAAATTAAAGCATGAAAATAGACACTATTCAGAATCTAGACAACACACAAAAGTAACTGCATAACAAGAACACGGGATGGATTACGGTCCAAATATTGCCATGCTGTTACAAACGAGCTAAACCAGTGAGCTGCTTAGCAGAAAACAGTGACTCTGCACTCCAGAACCACTTAAGAGCTTTAAAAATGCTGATGCCCAATCCCCACACACAGAGAGAAAAATTTAATTGGCCCAGGGTGGAGTCCTGGGCATAGGATTTTTAGAAACTCCCTGATGCCTTTGGTGGACTGCCAGGATTGTGAAGCGCTGGGCCCTGAACAAAGAGGCCCCGGGGGAAATGAGAGGCCTCAGACTGCTTTGGGCAAGATATTCCAGTAGGGGGCGCTCAGCTGATTCCATGTTTCTTAACAACCATCCGTGTCCCAAATGTTAACCTATTTTCGGAGAGGCCTTTCCAACATAGATGCTACTCTAATTATTTTCAAAGTTTTCAAAAAGTAACGGGAATTCCCTGATGGTCCAGTGGTTGTGACTCCACTGCAGGGGCAGAGGCTCAACCCCTGATTGGGGAACTAAGGTCTCCCAAACCCTATGCTGCTGCTGCTAAGTCGCTTCAGTCGTGTCCGACTCTGTGGGACCCCATAGACGGCAGCCCACCAGGCTTCCCCATCCCTGGGATTCTAGCGCAGCCAAATAATAATAACTACAATGATAATAAAATCTACAGTATCTTCAGCTTTCAGATTGAATATGGCAGATTAAATATATCCATTTATCTCTACTCTGTCCACAAAACCCCACTAAATGACAGTAAAGGAATAAAAAGAAAAGATATGTCCTTGTTGACAAAACAGGAGAGCAGGTAACAGCATCCAAGTGCGGACAAGGACATTTTAATGCTTCAGAACCCTGGAAAGCTCAGGAATTGTAAGCTATCTCTGAAGGTTGAGGAAAAATTGATATCAGAGTGGGCATCTACCCTGTCTGCTACAGTTTAAAACAAAATGAAGAAAGAGCTGTATAAGCATACTATGAGTTATAGAAGCAAACAGATTAAACTGCTAAGGATTGAAAATGGTTGTTTCTGGGAAGTGGGCACTGGGTTGGGAAAAAGCAATTCTTGGTTTTGCTCTTCTGAGAGCCCTGTGTCATTTGGCCTTTAAAATTAAATCCTGAAAGCAATTATCCTTCAATTAAAAAATAAATGTAAAAAAAAAACAAAAAAAGAAAATATTAAGCATACACAAAACTTAGATTTTTTTTAAAAGCTGCTTTTGAAATGCATTTGGGAGTAAAGGTATGCAAATACTGTAGATATGAATGTAAAATTGTAAAATCTTTCCAGGTGACAGGTGGGTAATATGGATCAAAACTTTCAATGTGTGGAACATTTAGTCCAGAATTTTCACTCTTGAATTTTGTCCAAGGAAGTAATTGGACAACCACTGCTTTGAGTATAAAATAAAAAATTGGAAACTCTCTTACATGCCCTACACCAGAATTTTGATTTGAACAAGTGATGGCTCCTCCATACAGTGAAATTATATGTAAATACTTTAAATGATGGGTTGCATACCTCCCAGACAATCAAAAATTCTAAAAGCCTGAAAACAAAATTTTCTGGGCATGTGAAACCTCGAAATGTTAATATAATGCTGTTGAGTGTGCACTGGTACACTGTCTTTGGAGGACAAGCAAAAATTGGCATTACATAAATGAAAAGTTAGATATACACTTTGATCAGCAATCCTCATAGGGAGTCTAAACTGACTCCCATGAACTGTACGGTGCATGGAATTCTCCAGCCCAGAATATTGGAGTGGGTAGCTGTTCTATTCTCCAGGGGATCTTCCCAACCCAGGAATCGAACCTAGGTCTCCTGCATGGAAGAGGGATTCTTTACCAGCTGAGCTACCAGGGAAGCCTGAGACCTTCTATGGATTTCTACAAATATTACATCCTGGAGTGGGATGGGGGAGAAGAGAACGAACACACCTACCACATAAGTTTACACCTACCTACATAAGTTTATGAACAAAGAAAACGAACCTATATGAATAATGCAGCTATGAAAGTTGACTACCACTAAATCCAGTAGTAATAACTGTGGATTAGAAAAGAAAATGGTGACTCACATGGTAAACAATTCACCTGCAATGCAGGAGACCTGGGTTCCATCTCTGGGTCAGGAAGAGTCCCTGGAGAAGGGAATGGAAACTCACGCCAGTATTCTGACCTGGAGAATTCCATGGACAGAGGAGTCTGGCAGGTTACAGTCCATAGGGTGGCTAACAGTCCCACAGGACTGAGTGACTGACACTACAGAAAACAAAGCACAGCCCAAAAGACAATTACACCTGTGGCAGAAACGTGGGATCACCCAAAAAGAGTTCTTTTCCCAGGTGGCTCTCTCTCTGAAGGTTGCTCAGTTGTGTCCGACCAGAAACTGTCTGGCTCCTCTGTCCATGGGATTCACCAGGCAAGACTACTGCAGTGGGTAGCCATTCTCTTTTCAGGAGAACCTTCCCCAGGAACTGAGCCTGGGTCTACCACATTGAAAGCAGGCTCTCTAAGCCACCAGGGAAACTCTAATCAGCAGAAGGAAAAAAGAAAAAAAGCCATTGCCAGTATTACAAGGCCTGGGTTCCGGTCGTGGGTAGTGAAAAATCTGTCTGGTTTCTTTGCTCAGTTGTGTCTGATCGGCCATCCTGTCTTCACTTGGAAAAGCCCATTGTGGCTTTATGGATATTGGGTTTCCCTTGTATCTCAGCTGGAAAAGAATTCGCCTACAGTGCAGGAGACCTGCGTTCCACCCCTGGGTTAGGATGATCCCTGCAAAAGGGGGAGACTACTGGAAAATCCCATGGACGGAGGAGCCTGGTAGGCTGCACTCCATGGGGTCGCTAAGAGTCGGACACGACTGAGCAACGTCACTTTCACTTTTCACTTTCATGCATTGGAGGAGGAAATGGCAACCCACTCCAGTGTTCTTGCCTAGAGAATCCCAGGGATGGTGGGGCCTGGTGGGCTGCCGTCTATGGGGTCACACAGAGTTGGACACGACTGAAGCAACTTAGCAGCAGCAGCAGCAACCCACTCCAGTATCATGGCCTGGAGCATTGCATGGACTGCATAGTGCACGCGGTCACAAAAAGTCAGACACGACTAAACGTCTTTCATCTTAAACTCACTGAAAATCAAACCCGCAAACTGAAATGATACACAAAGCAAGCTTCAAGGGTCTAAAAAAACTGCCCGAAATCGTTTATTTTTCAACCTCTTCTTTCCTACACAAGAATATTGGTCTTGTTTAGTCTCACAAGACCTCCAAAAATTGTCTGGTAATGGAAGTACTATTCCTTTTCTGGCCCTACTTGACCTAGTCTCCACCTCAACACAAGAGACTATGTTCAAGCAGGAGCAAGAAATGGAGTATGGGTACTGCACTGTGCCTGGGCCATATGCATTAGAGGGAGCTTACTCCTAATACACTGAGGATGAGAAGCAAAAAAAAAGGGTAAACTTCTGTGAAGAGGTTGTAGCAGATCTTTCAACGTAAAGGGACAAAGGCTCATTCTTCGAGAACTACATTTAAAAGAAATCTACGATAAACTGAAATAATAAATTGGACGTATTGTGCGCAGTGCATTCTGGTTATGCAAATAAATGCTGAGTCCCCGCCCCCAAGATTCGCCCCTTTCCCGGCCCAGGTCCCGCGAAGCTGGCTTCCAATCTGTTGTTCCCAGGCCCCTGACTCCATGTGTTCTCTTCAATGCTCTGCGTCTGATTTCTTTCGAATAAAGGCTTTTGTTGACGGCTTAAGAAACTGATATAGGAGCGCTGCATTTGACACGAAGAAGGTTCACTATAATGTCACATGAAACAGAGTGCCCTGAGTGCACAGGCCTGCCAAACTATTTGCGACCCCATGGACTGTCCATGGAATTCTCCAGGCAAGAATAATGTAGTGGGTAGCCATTCCCTTATCCAGGAGATTCTTCCCCAGGAGCAAACCTCCATCTCCCACATTGAAAGCAGAGTCTTCACTTTCTAAGCCACCACGGTGACTCTAATCACTAATTAAAAAAAACAAACAAACAAAACTGTCTACCAATATAGGAGGAGCCAGTTCCATCCCTGGGTCATAAAAATTAGGATTATGAAAATCTTACTAAAAATCAAGAACATGATTTCACGTGATAAATACACATCAAACTCTTAACTGCTGCAGGTGTAGAAAAACTGCCCAAAGCCCTCCACGTTTCAAATTCTATTCTTCCACACAACAATATTGGCCTTGTTTATCTCACAAAGCCTCCAAAAATTATCGGAAGCTTGCCTTATCCCTACTTGGGCCTACCTCACTGAATCCTCAGTGAGACAAAAGACTCAGTTAGAGTAGGACAAGAGTAAACATACCATAAAGAGCCTGTGAACATACTGATGAGGTGATGCTCACTCCTAACACAGTGAGGCTGAGGAGCATCAAGGGTAAGTCCAGGTCAAGAGTTTGCAGCAGATCTTTGTGCCTAAGAGGATGAAGGCTCATTCTTCAAAATACTACATTTAAAAAAAATTATGATAAATTGAAATAATAAATAGAAACTATATTGCGTGCATTGCATTCTGGTTATGCAAATGAACACTGATCCGTGCCGCTGAGATTTGCACCTTTCCCTGCCCCAGCTCCTGTGAAGCCCGCTTCCAGCCCCTTGTTCCCAGGCCCCTGACTCCATGTCTTCTCCTCGATGTTCTGAGTCTGATTTGTGTCAAATAAAGGATGTTGTTGACAGCTTAAGAAAATGATGTAGGAGTGCTGCATTTGACACACAGAAGGTTCACTATAATGTCAAATGAAATA
Organism: Bos indicus; assembly: GCF_029378745.1. NCBI lineage: Eukaryota > Metazoa > Chordata > Mammalia > Artiodactyla > Bovidae > Bos > Bos indicus. The sequence goes on from NC_091789.1 coordinate 140,483,699, forward strand.
GAGTACCGTGTGTGTTCAGTCCTGCCCAGACAATTTGCGATCCCATGGACTGTAGCCCTCTAGGCTCCTCTGTCCATGGAATTCTCCAGGCAAGCATACTGCAGTGTGTAGCCATTCCCTTCTCCAGGAGAAGCTTCCCCAGGATCGAATCTGGGTCTCCCGCTTTGTAAGCAGACTCTTTACTGTCTCAGCCATCAGAGTGACTCTAGTCACTATTTAACAAACAAACAAAAAACAAACCAACAACAACAACAACAACAACAAAAAAAAAAAAACCAAAAAAAGTGCCAAAATAGGAGGGCCCAGTTCCATCCCTGGGTCAAGAAAATTGTCCAGTTCATTTGCTCAGTTCTGTCCGACCAGCTTTCTCATTTGCTCAGTTCTGTCCGACCAGCTTTCCTATCCGTCACTAACTCCTGGGGCATGCTCAAACAAATGTCCACCAAATTGGTGATGCTATCTAATGGTTTCCCCCAATGTCGTCCCTTTCTCTTCCCATCTTCAATCTTTCCCAGCACCAGAAAAATCTCCTGGAAAGCGCATTCATGATTATGAGAACCATACTGGCCAAAGACCAAGCAATTTTACTGACCAATCAACCTGACCTGCCCCCTGAGAAACCTGTATGCAGGTCAAGAAGCAACAGTTAGAACCGGACATTGAAACCCAGACTGGTTCCAAATTCGGAAAGGAGTACCTCAAGGCTGCATATTGTCACCCTTCTTATCTAAGTTGAATGCAGAGTACATCATGCAAAATGCCATGCTGGATGAAGCACAAGCTGGAATCAACAGTGAGGGGAGTAGCATCAATAACCTCAAATATGCAGATGACATAACCCTTATGGCAAAGCAAAGAACTAAAGACCCTGTTGATGAAAGTGAAAGAGGAGAGTGAAAAAGTTGGCTTAAAACTGAAAATTCAGAAAAGGAAGATTATGGCATCAATTTGCTTCATGGCAAATAGATGGGGAAATGATGAAACAGTGACTGACCTTACTTTCTTGGCCACTAAAATGACTGAGAACGGTGACTTCAACCATGAAATTAAAAGACACTTATTTGCTCCTTGGAAGAAAAGCTATGATCAACCAAGACAGTGTATTAAAAAGCAGAGACATTACCTGGCCAAGAAGGGTCCGTCCACTCAAAGCTATGGTTTTTCCAGTCCTCATGTATGGATGTGAGAGTTGCACTGTAAAGAAAGCTGAAAGCCAAAGAACTGAGGCTGTTGGACTGTGGTCTTGGAGTAGATGCTTGAGAGTCCCTCCGACTGCAAGAAGATTGGAAGAACTGATGCTGACACTGAAATTCCAATACTTTGGCCACCTGATGCAAAAAACTGACTTGATGGAAAAAACCTTGATGCTAGAAAGGACTAAATGTCGGAGAAACAAAAAGACGACAGAAAATGAGATTTCTAGATAGCACTATGGATTTGCAGGGCATGAGTAAGCTCAGAGAACGAATGACAGGGAAACCCAAAAGACTGCAGTCCATGGGGTTACAAAATAAGAGAACACGACTGAGACAATCAACTGAGCAGAAGAAAACCTAACACACTAAACAAACATAGAAACCTGTTACGTATAACAGCCCCAGAAAAGATAACTCCTGTTTCAAAACTTTCGTCTGTTTTTGTATACAATGTTATTGGCTTTGTTCATTTCACAAAGCCTCCAAAAATTATGAGCAGCACAGCCTATATTTCTTCCGAGGCTTAGCCAGAAACCAACAAAAAGACCCACCTTGAGTAAGAGCACTCCTAACACACTTAGGGTGAGGAGTGTCAAGGGTAAGTCTGGGTCAAGAATTTGCGGCAGATCTTTTCATTTAAGTGCGTGAAGGTTCACTCATCAAAATATTATGTTTAAAAGAAATCTATGATGAATTAAAAGAGTAAATTCAATCTATATTGCGTGCAGTGCATGCTGGTTATGCAAATGAATGCTGAGTCTCCGCCCCCGAGATTCACGCCTTTCTCCGCCCCAGCTCCCAGGAAGCCAGCTTCCGGTCCCTTGTTCCCAGGCCTCTGACTCCATGTTTTCTCCTCCTCAACACTCTGAGTCTGATTTCTTCTCAATAAGGATTTTGTTGACAGCTTAAGATAATGATATATGGGTGCTGGATTTGAGACAGAGAAGGTTCACTATAATGTTGAATCAAAGAGAGTGCTGAACCTCCTCAGTCGTGCCCAGACTATTTGCGACCCCATGTACTATAGCCCTCAGGGCTCCTCTGTCCATGGAATTCTCCAGGCAAGTGGGTAGCCATTCCCTTCTCCAGGGGAAGCTTCCCCAGTATCAAATCTGGGTCTCCCGCTTTGTAAGCAGACTCTTTACTATATAAGCCATCAGGATGACTCTAATCATTATTTAAAAAAAAAAAAAGTGACTGCCAAAATAGAAGAACTGAATCATCAGAAAAGACCCTGATGCTGGGAAAGATGGAAGGCTTGAGGAGAAGGGGACAATAGAGAATGAGATGGTTGGATGGCATCACCACCTTGATGTACATGAGTTTGAGCAAGTTCCAGGAGTTGGTGATGAACAGGGACCCTGGCGTGCTCCAGTCCATGGGGTCGCAAAGAGTCGGACACAACTCAGGGACTGAACTGAACTGAACAGGGCATGGCTCATAGTTTCATTGAGTTAGACAAGGCTGTAGTCCATGTGATCAGTTTGAGAAGTTTTCTTTGACACTGGTTTTAATTCTGTCTGCCCTCTGACAGATAAGGATAAGAGGCTTATGGAAGCTTCCTGCTGGGAGAGACTGACTGTGGGGAAACTGGGTCTTGTTCTGATGGGCAGGACCATGCTCAGTAAATGCTTAATCCAATTTTCTGTTGATAGGTGGGTCTGTCTTCCCTCCCTGTTGTTTGACCTGAGCCCAAACTAAGGTGGAGGTAATGAAGATAATGGCCACCTCCTTCCAAAGGTCCCAGGCAGGCACTGCTGCACTCAGTGCCCCCAACCCTGCAGCAGTACACTGCCGACCCATGCCTCCACCAGGGACTCCTGGACACCCACGGGCAAGTCTGGGTCAGTGCCTTGTGGGGTCCCTGCTCCTTTCTCCCGGGTCCTGGTGTGCACAAGGTTTTGTTTGTGCCCTCCAAGAGTCTGTTTCCCCAGTCCTGTGTAAGTTCTGTAATCAAATCCCACTGGCCTCCACAGTCAAATTCCTTGGGGGTTCTCAGTTCCCTTGCCAGATCCCCAGGTTGGTAAATCTGTTGTGAGTCCCAGAACTTCCTTAACAGTGCAAGAATTTCTTTGGTATGATTGTTCTGCAGTTTGTGGGTCATCTGTTCGGTGGCTCTATGGTTGGGGTTAATGGTGACCTCCTTCAAGATGGCTTATGCCACAGGCTGGGTGACCAGGGTTCCTGAACCCAGAGCCCCTGCCCCTGAGGCAGGCCACTGCTGACCCACCGTCCCTCCACAGGAGACACTCAAACACATTTCTGGCTCAGTCTCTGTGGGGTTTCTGAGCTCTGCTGTGTGCAAGGTTTTCTTTGAGCCCTCCAAGTGTCACTGGCGGGTATGGGATTTGATTCTAGACGAAATTTCACCCCTCCTACTATCTTGATTGGGCTTCTCTTTTGCCCTTGGACGTGGGGTATCTTTCTTTGGTGGGATCCAACATTCTCTTGTTGATAGTTGTTCAGCACCGAGTTGTAATTTTGGACTTCTCCCAGGAGAAGATGAGGGCATGACCTTCTACTCCTCCATCTTGTAAGGGAATCTTTGCTCAGATTCCCATAATACTGAATGGGGATATCCAAGAGATTTTGTGGTGCCGGGAAAGATTGAAAGCAGGTGGGGAAAGCAACCACATTGCAAAAAGCAATTAGATGGCATCACCAACTGAATGGATATGAGTTTGAGCAAGCACGAGTGTTGGTGACAGACAGGAAGGCTGGTCAGATAAGACTCAGCAAATGAATTGCACAATTTTCATGAACCAGGGATGGAACTGGGCCCTCCTATATTGGCAGTCACTTTTTTTTTTTTCTTTTTTAATAGTGATTAGAATCACCCTGATGGCTGAGACAGTAAAGAGTCTGTTCACAAAGTCGGGTTCCCAGGATCGATCCTGGGGAGCTTCTCCTGGAGAAGGGAATAGCTACCCACTGCAGTATTGTTGACTGGCGGTCCACGGACAGAGGAGCCTGGAGGGCTATATTCCATGGGGTCGCATATAGTCTGGGCACGACTGAGGAGGTTCGGCACTCTATTTCATTTGACATTATAGTTAACCTTCTCTGTGTCAAATGCACTGCCCATATATCTTTATCTTAAGCTGTCAAAAAAATCCTTATTGAGAAGAAATCAGACTCAGAGTTTCAAGGAGAAGAAAACATGGAGTCAGAGGCCTGGGAACAAGGGACTGGAAGGTGGCTTCCCGGGAGCTGGTGCAGGGAAAGGCATGAATCTCGGGGGCGGGTACTCAGCGAATATTTGCATAACCAGAATTCACTGCTTGTGATATAGTTTCAATTTACTATTTCAATTTATCGAAGATTTCTTTTAAACATAGTATTTTGATGAATGAGCCTTAACCCACTTAAGAGAAAAGATCTGCTGCAAACTCTTGACCCGGACTTACATTTGATGCCCCTCTGCCTCACTGTGTTAGAAATGCATGTTCCCTCATCTATATGTGCACAGGCACACTGAAGCATTCTTATGCTTATTCTTGCTCGTCCTCAAGCTGAGTCTTTTGTCTTGTTCTTAAGATTTGGTTAGTTAGGCCTGAGGAGGAATATAAGCCCAGTGACACCATCTTTGGAGGCCTTGTGAGATAAACAAGGCTAACATCGTTGTATGCAAAAACAGACCTTATGAAGGGGAAGTTTTGAGGCAGGCTTTTTTTTTCTCGGGTTGTTGTACTTAAGAGCTATCTGTGTGTTTATCATGTGAAATTCTGAGGCTAGGCTTTGGTCTGCTCAGTTGACTCTCTCAGTCGTGTGCGACTATTTTGTAACCCCGTGGACTGCGGCACTTCAGGTTTCCCTGTCACCCATTCTCGGAGCTTACTCATACTCATGCCCTGTGAATCAATGGTGCTATCTAAACATCTCATTTTCTGTCGTCTCCTTTCTCCTCCCACCTTTAGTCGATTCCAGCATCAGGGATTTTTCCAGTAAGTCAGTTCTTTGCATCAGGTGGCCAAAGTATTGAAATTTCAGTGTCAGCGTCAGTTCTTCCAATGACTATTCAGGACTGATTTCCTTTAGGATGGACTGGTTGGATCTCCTTGTAGTCCAAGGGACTCTCAAGCGTCTTCTCCAAGACCACAGTCCAACAGCCTCAGTTCTTCGGCCTTCAGCTTTCTTTACAGTGCAAATGTCACATCCATACATGAGTACTGGAAAAACCATAGCTTTAACTGGACAGAATTTTTTGGCCAAGTAATATCTCTGCTTTTTAATACACTGTCTTGGTTGGTCATAGCTTTTCTTCCAAGGAGCAAGCGTCTTAATTTCATGGCTGCAGTCACCATCCACAGTGATTTTAAAGCTGATGAAAATAAAGTCTGTCACTGTTTCCATCGTTTCCCCATCTATTTTCCATGAAGTGATGGGAATGGATGCCATGATCTTTGTTTTCTGAATTTTGAGTTTTAAGCCAACATTTTCACTCTCCTCTTTCACTTTCATCAAGAGGCTCTTTAGTTCTTTTTTGCTGTCAGCCATGAAGGTGGTGTCATTGGCATTTCTGAGGTTATTGATGTTTCTCCCAGCAATGTTGATTCCAGCTTGTGCTTCATGCAGCATGGCATTTCAGATGCTATAATCACATATAAGTTAAATAAGCAGGGTGACCATATGCAGCCTTGATGTACTCCTTTCCAGATTTTCAACCAGCCTGTTTTTCAATGTCAAGTTCTAACTGGTGCTTCTTGACCTGCATAGAGATTTCTCACGGGGCAGGTCAGGTTGCTCAATCAGCAAGATTGCTTGGTCTTTGCTCAGTAAGGTTCTCATAACTGTGGATGGGTTTTCCTGGAGATTTTTCTGGTGCCGGGAAAGATCAAAGATGGGAGGAGAAAGGGACGACATTTGGGGAAAATGCTTAGATAGCATCACTGAGGTGGACATGGGTTTGAGCAATCCCTGAGAGTTAGTGACAGATAGGAAAGTTGGTCAGAGAGAACTGAGCAAATGTACTAGACAATTTTCAAGACACAGGGATGGAACCAGGCCCTCCTATTTTGGCAGACATCTTTTTTTTTTTTTTTTTAATAGTGATTAAAGTCACCCTGATGGCTTAAACAGTAAAGAGTCTGCTTACAAAGTGGGAGACCCAGATTGAATCCTGGGGAAGAATCTCCTGGAGAAGGGAATGGCTACCCACTGCAGTATTCTTGCCTGGAGAATTCCATGGACAGAGAGGATCCTGTGGGGCTACAGTCCAGGAGCTCACAGAGTCTGACAGGACTGAAAGAATAACACTATTCAGATGCTAACAACAACCAAGAGCCTGAGGCCCAAAGTTATCAGGATAATAAGCTCAATGATGTTCCCAGCAATTTGTCTGGTTAAAAGATCAACTTGCAGGATTCTGTTGGCCTTGCAGCCAGGATCAGGGAACTGGAACCCTCAGAGTTCATAGCTGGATACAGAGCTATTTAGAGGTTTGGCCTGTAGTATTACTCCTTAGGGAACAGTCTTCAGATGGCTAGGTTCTCATACCCTGTAAATGCAAGGTTGAAGAGACTCACAAATTTTAAGCAATGCACATGTCTTGGGTATTATTAATTTCACTACTGTTAGCCCATTACTGACACACATCATACTGGCGAACATGTTACTAATTTCACCAGTGAAAATTCATTTCTAACCTTCATTTCCCTACTTAGCAAAGTCTCTGCTGTTGATTGAGCTATGGCTAACAGAAACATTTGCAGTAGCTAGAAGCTGTGATACAAACTCCCTGATTAATATAGCCAACTACCCCTGGTGTGTGACATCCTGAGTGGGGTCATTGCTAGCTCTTAGTTTTACGCAACACACACACACAAGCTACTACTACGACACTGTATTTGCTGGCAGTAAATTAGAAGACTTTGTCATACTCTATAATATGGTCAAAGGTACTGACAAATCTCAAGAAGCTATATATATCTTATTAGAAGAGTGGAAACCTAGGAAAGAGGAGTCAGTGAGGCCAGGTTGGCAAAGCCCATTCAACAGGAAAGAGAGAAGCTTGGTCAAAAAAGAGAAGTTCAAAACTAACGGCTCCATCTCCAAGGCTGTCCCTCGTGTGAGGACAGAAGCCCCAACATTCAAATCTAATGTCTCTTAACAGGGAAAATTGTTTTGATTTCTTGCTCACCAAACAACCTTTCCATTAGAATCTGTCTCCCCGTGTGAATCTGACTCCAGAGAGAGACAGAATGGAGACGTGTGTAGTCCACTGAGAAGACAAAGGCAAACCTAATTGTGGCATCTCAGTTCCCCAACCAGGGACCAAACCCCAGTCCTGTCAGTGAAAGTGCAGAATCCTAACCATTAGGCAGCCAGAGAACTCCCCCAAATTATGTTTTATTTGGCAAACTCACTGAGGACTTGAGCCCGGGATGCAGTCTCTTAGTTCTCAGAGACTGCTCCAAAAAGGTAAGGGGGCAGGGGAGTTACCTGGCGGGCCAGTGGTTGGGACTCCATGCTTCCACTGCAGGGGGCACAGGTTCAATCTCTGCTTGGAGAACAATGGGATCTAAGGGAACTAAGATCCTGCAAGCTACTCAGTTTGGCAAAAAAAGAGGTAAGGGAGGAGCCAGAATATATAGGAAGTTCTTTGCTGAGAAAAAAAAAAAATATGTAGTCAACCATCAGAACATGAAAAGATTACTGCTAATCACAAAAACACACATCTCAAGTTAATGATTTTAGTATGGGAAGATGCAAGAGTCTGGGCCCATTGAAATCATTCCTTTGATATACACTTTATCTAGGGGAACTATCCTATTTTTCTCCATCCTGAATCCACTCAGGGCCCACCCTCAGGGTGACAGCAGTGCCTGGTAGCTTTATGGTCTCAACATCCTTTGTTTACTGAAATGGCAGGCAACATTCTCTGTCCACAGCGTACATTTGCATTCAGTGAGATGCTCCCATTGCTCATTATTAATAAAGGGACATTTTGACTTTGTCAATCAGGCCTGAGAGCCATATTCTGGAGACAGTGCCTTCTGGGAGTGTGTTTGGAAGCCCCTGAGTGCTCAAAATATTTTGGGTGCTGTACTTCCCATACCAAGCCAGTCCTACTTTCCAGTACAAGCAGCTTGGTTTTTGTCTTGTTTTGTGTTTTGGCTTGCGGGCTCTCCGTTCCCCTGCCAGGAATTGAACCTGGGCCCCAGCAGTGAAAGCCTAGAATCATAACTAACCACTAGACCACCAGGGAACTCCCTTGAGTTGTTTCCTTTTAGGGCTTGTTGAATGGATTCCCCCCAGCCAAGCAGTAAATGAAGTGAAGACAGGGGCTGTGCTCATGAAACTCCTATATTCTCAGCACCCAGCAGAATGCCAGGCTCAGAGAAAGCCCTCAATACATACTTTTTGAGAAAAAGAGCCTCTGAATGGTGAAAATGCACTGACCACTCGGTTTTCTGAATCTATACAGATGAGGGCCAAACCTCCAATTGCCCAGGTGATATCCTTTCTTGCGACCTCTCAGAGAGTTTCCTGTACTGAGAAGACCTCAGACAGCCACAGGACCAAGATCATCCCAGGGTAAACTTGGTGGCAACAGAAAATTTTCATTCATCAGTTAAACATTTACTGAGTGCCTACTACATTCTACTACATTGCGTAAATGCTCAGTCGCTAAGTCTTGTTCGACTCTTTGCAACCCCATGCACTGTAGCCTGCCAGGTTCTTCTGTCCATGGGATTTTCTGGGCAAGAATACTGGAGTGGGTTGCCATTTCCTTCTCCAGGGGATCTTCCCGGCTCAGGGATGGAACTTGCATCTCCTGTGTCTCCTGCATTTGCAGGTGGATTCTTTACCACTCAGTCACCTGGGAAGCCCACCTACTACATTCTGAGCCCTTAATTAGACACCAGGCATATCACAGTTTAGAATAAGGGCTCTCAGGCCAACAATGGAGAGTGATAACAAACAGTAAAATAATTCATCTGGAATAATCTATATGGAATAGAATCTTAAAAAAAGTGGATATATGTATATGTAAACTGATGCAATGTACAGCACAAACTAACACAACATTGTAAATCAACTGTATTCCAATAAATAAAATTGAAATAAAAACTAACATAACTCAGAAGATAGAGGTATTATTGCAAAGTAACATCTTGAGCATTATTTTCTACTGGTGGAGGGGAAGTTTAAGGAAGGTTTAAAGTGACATCTGAGCCATGTCTTGAAGGATCAACAGGTGATAAAGTAATCATTCTAGTTTGACTTGTCTACCTCAGAGTATTTTCAGAGAAAGGAAAGCTCCTACCAACCTTTAAAATAGCCAAGGGTATTATTTCAATGAAAGAGTCGAATTTCATGTTTCTTGCACACTATTGGGGTTGCAGGTAGTGCAAAAGAGTATTGCCTTTCTGTAGAACAAAGAGGTGATTGTTTGATTCGATTACCCAATGCTGTCCTTGGGTGCTCACCCTGATTTTAGTCTTTATAGGAATTTGGCCAGTTCCATGTTTCTGGCAGACACTGTAAGATTTTAGAAATGATTATTATGGCCAGCTTGCTCAGGCATACTGATGGCTGGCTGTGGAGGGTACGATTAGATTGGCACATGCTGGGGTGCCAGCACCAGAAGGAACAGGATACTTCACATAGAAATGCTTGTCCTGTCTGGAATATTGGGAGAGAGTACATGCATTTCAAAAATTCAAATACCCATGTTGTATATACAGGCTTCACGAATTTTTTTCTGATTTATTTCCATAAGTCTCAGCCAGAATTGGAGAAAGCAATGGTACCCCACTCCAGTACTCTTGCCTGGAAAATCCCATGGATGGAGGAGCCTGGTAGGCTGCAGTCCATGGGGTTGCTACGAGTTGGACACAACTGAGCGACTTCACTTTGACTTTTCACTTTCATGCATTGGAGAAAGAAATGGCAACCCACTCCAGTATTCTTGCCTAGAGAATCCCAGGGATGGGGGCGCCTGGTGGGCTGCCATCTATGGGGCCTCACAGAGTCAGACACGACTGAAGAGACTTAGCAGCAGCAGAAGCCAGAATTACAGACTTTCAAGGAAATGTGTATAAAGACAATGGTAAAGACAAATACAAAATACTTGTGAGATTAGGCGCTAGGGAAGGTCTTGATATAAAATGTCCTGGAATCTCCACACTGTTCTCCATAGTGGCTGTACTAGAGATTCCTTAAAAAACTGGAAATAGAACTGCCTTATGATCCAGCAATCCCACTGCTGGGCATACACACTGAGGAAACCAGAAGGGAAAGAGACACGTGTACGCCAATGTTCATCGCAGCACTGTTTATAATAGCCAAGACATGGAAGCAACCTAGATGTCCATCAGCAGATGAATGGATAAGAAAGCTGTGGTACATATACACAATGGAGTATTACTCAGCCATTAAAAAGAATACATTTGAATCAGTTCTAATGAGGTGGATGAAACTGGAGCCTATTATACAGAGTGAAGTAAGCCAGAAGGAAAAACATAAATACAGTATACTAACGCATATATATGGAATTTAGAAAGATGGTAACAATAACCCGGTGTACGAGACAGCAAAAGAGACACTGATGTATAGAACAGTCTTATGGACTCTGTGGGAGAGGGAGAGGGTGGGAAGATTTGGGAGAATGGCAATGAAACATGTAAAATATCATGTAGGAAACGAGTTGCCAGTCCAGGTTCGATGCACGATGCTGGATGCTTGGGGCTGGTGCACTGGGACGGCCCAGAGGGATGGTATGGGGAGGGAGGAGGGAGGAGGGTTCGGGATGGGGAGCACATGTATACCTGTGGCGGATTCATTTTGATATTTGGCAAAACTAATACAATTATGTAAAGTTTAAAAATAAAATAAAATTAGAAAAAAAATGTCCTGGAGAAAATATTTATGACTTGAAAAACTATCCTTCTTCATCAGTGTTTTCTAAAGTTGGTCCAAAACCACAGTTTCAAACTCTAGTAAGATGATAAAATGCAGATTCCAGGCCTCCTTCTAAGATCTAATTTGGAGAAGATTGGCATATTTAAGGATATTTGCTTCCCATCCATGAATGTATTAGTATAGTATATCTTTCTTTTATTTCAGTTCAGTTCAGTCACTTAGTCATGTATGAGTCTTTGCAACCCCATGAATTGCAGCATGCCAGGCTTCCCAGTCCATCACCAACTCTTGGAGTTCACTCAAACTCACCACCATCAAGTCAGTGATGCCACCCAGCCATCTCATCCTCTGTCATCCCCTTCTCCTCCTGCCCCCAATCCCTCCCAGCATCAGAGTCTTTTACAATGAGTCAACTCTTCGCATGAGGTGGCCAAAGTACTGGAGTTTCAGCTTTAGCATCATTTCTTCCAAAGAACACCCAGGACTGATCTCCTGCAGAATAGACTGGTTGGATCCCCTTGTGGTCCAAGGGACTCTCAAGAGTCTTCTCCAACACCACAGTTCAAAAGCATCAATTCTTCAGTGCTCAGCTTTCTTCACAGTCCAACTCTCACATCCATACATGACTACTGGAAAAACCATAGTCTTGACTAGACGGAACTTTGTTGGCAAAGTAATGCCTCTGCTTTTGAATATACTATCTAGGTTGGTCATAACTTTCCTTCCAAGGAGTAAGCGTCTTTTAATTTCATGGCTGCAATCACCACCTATATGCAGGTCAGGAAGCAACAGTTAGAACTGGACATGTAACAACAGACTGGTTCAAAATAAGAAAAGGAGTACGTCAAGGATGTATATTGTCACCCTGCTTATTTAACGTATATGCAGTGCACATCATGAGAAATGCTGGGCTGGAAGAAGCACAAGCTGAAATCAAGATTGCTGGGAGAAATATCAATAACCTCAGATATGCATATGACACCACCCTTATGGCAGAAAGTGAAGAGGAACTAAAAAGCCTCTTGATGAAAGTGAAAGAGGAGAATGAAAAAGTTGGCTTAAAGCTCAACATTCAGAAAATTAAGATCACAGCATCTGGTCTCATCACTTCATGGGAAATAGATGGGGAAACAGTGGAAACAGTGTCAGACTTTATTTTGGGGGGCTCCAAAATCACTGCAGATGGTGATTGCAGCCATGAAATTGAAAGACGCTTACTCCTTGGAAGGAAAGTTATGACCAACCCCTTTTATTTAGGTGCTCTTTAATATTTCCTTCTATGGCATATACATCTTTTGTCAGGTTTATTCCTAGCTACCTTATATTTTTTGCATGCTAAGTTGCTTCAGTCATGTCCAACTCTTTGTGACCCTATGAACTGTAGCCCACCAGGCTCCTCTAGTAAAATAAAAATATTAGAATGAAAGATTTCATTAAGATTTCAAGAAGCTATAAAGCAAATACAATGAATAATTAACTGTAGTTGATGTATCAATCATGTCATGTCAAAAGGCAGAAATAAAATTATTTTCATAGGCAAAATTTTATATAAAGAATGGTTAACCCATGTATTGGAGAGCTGAAAAGGCAAAATGAAAACCCTAAGATAGCATTGCTAAAAATCAGCTATGGCCTCTAGAACTGGATGAAAAAAGAGAAGTTGGTATTAAGAATGACAACAAACAAACAAACAAAGATATGCCATATAGCACAGGAAACTATATTCAGTATCTTGTCAGAAACTATAATGGAACAGAGTCAGAAAAAAGAGAATTTAAATATATACATATATATGCATAACCAGGCTAGGCTTCAGCAGTATGTGAGCTGAGAACTTTCAGATGTACACGCTGGAATTCCAAAGGCAGAGAAACCAGAGACAAAATTGCCAACATCCGTTGGATCATAGAGAAAGCAAGGGAATTGCACAAAAACATCTACTTCTGCTTCATTGATTGTGCTAAAGCCTTTGACTATGTAGATCACAACAAACTGTGGGAAATTCTTAAAGAGATGGGAATAGCAGACCATCATGAGAAGCCTGTATGCAGATCAAGAAGCAACAGTTATAACTGGACATGGAAGGGTTCAAAATTGGAAAAGGAATACGACAAGGCTGTATATTGTCACCCTGCTTATTGTACTTATATGCAGAATACACCGTGCGAAATGCCAGGCTGGATAAAGCACAAGCTTGAATCAAGATTGCTGGGAGAAATATCAACCACCTTAGATATGATATTCAGGTGACACCACTCTAATGACAGAAAGTAAAGAGGAACTAAAGAGTCTCTTAATGAAAGTGAAAGAAGAGAGTGAAAATGCTGGCTTAAAACTCAACATTCAAAAAACTAAGATCATGCCATCTGATCCCATCACGTCATGGAAAATAGATAGGGAAACAATAGAAACAGTGACAGACTTTACTTTCTTGGGCTCCAAAATCACTGCAGATGGTGACTGCAGCCATGAAATTAAAAGACGCTTGCTCTTTGGAAGAAAAGCTATGACCAACCAAGACAGCATATTAAAAGGCAGAGATATTACTTGGCCGAAAAAGATCCGTCCACTCAAAGCTATGGTTTTTCCAGTACTCATGTATGGATGTGAGAGTTGTACTGTGAAGAAAGCTGAAAGCCAAAGAACTGAGGCTGTTGGACTGTGGTCTTGGAGAAGGCACTTGAGAGTCCCTTGGACTGCAAGGAGACCCACCAGTCCATCCTAAAGGAAATCAGTCCTGAATAGTCATTGGAAGAACTGATACTGACACTGAAATTCCAATACTTTGGCCACCTGATGTAAAGAACTGACTTACTGGAAAAGATCCTCCTGCTGCTGCTGCTGCTAAGTCGCTTCAGTCGTGTCCGACTCTGTGTGACCCCCTAGATGGCAGCCCACCAGGCTCCCCCGTCCCTGGGATTCTCCAGGCAAGAACACTGGAGTGGGTTGCCATTTCCTTCTCCTGATGCTAGGAAGGACTAAAGGTTGGAGGAAAGAAGATAACAGATAATGAGATGGTTAAATAGCACCATGGATTCGAAGGGCATATGAGTATGAATAAGCTCTGAGAATGGGTGATAAGAAACCCTAAAGACAGCAGTTCGCGGATTTACTAAGAAATTGGACACGACTGAGAAAGTCAACTGAAAAAATGGCAGTCTAACAGAGTAAACAAACACACAAAAACCTATTTAAGTATAGCAACCCCAGGGAAAAAAAAAAAAACAAAAAAACACCTGTCCCAAAAGTTTCATTTCACAAGGTCTGTTTTTGTATACAACCAAATTGGCTTTGTGTAGCTCACAAAGCCTCGAAAAATTGTGAAAGACCCAGTTCATATCCTTTTCTATAAGCCTAGCTGTATACTAAATGCAACACAAAAGACCCACCTTGAGAAAGAGCACTCCTAACACACTTAGGGTGAGGCGCGTCAAGGGTAAGTCTGGGTTAAGAGTTTGCGGCAGATCTTTTTACTTAAGTGCATGAAGGTGCATTCATCGAAATATTACGTTTAAAAGTAGGGAAAGTTTCTATTTACAGAAATATTTCAGGTAATAAATTATTAAAGGAGATTAAAACATCAAAAAAAAAAAAGAAAGAAAGAAATCTATGATGAATTAAAAGAGTAAATTCAAGCTATATTGCGTACAGGGCATGCTGGTTATGCAAATGAATGCTGAGTCTCCACTCCCGAGATTCACGCCTTTCTCCGCCCCAGCTCCCGGGAAGCCAGCTTCCAGTCCCTTGTTCCCAGGCCCCTGACTCCATGTTTTCTCCTCTTCGACACTCTGAGTCTGATTTCTTCTCAATAAGGATTTTGTTGACAGCTTAAGATAATGATATATGGGTGCTGGATTTGACACAGAAAAGGTTCACTATAATGTCGAATTAAATAGAATGCTGAACCTCCTCAGTCATGCCCAGACTATTTGTGACCCCATGGACTATAGTCCTCCAGGCTCCTCTGTCCATAGAAATCTCCACGCAAGAATACTGCAGGGGGTAGCCATTCCCTTTTCCGGGAGAAGCTTCCCCAGGATCGAATCTGGGTTTCCCACTTTGTAAGCAGACTCTTTACTGTATAAGCCATCAGGGTGACTCTAATCACTATTTTTAAAAAAAGTGACTGCCAAAATAGGAGAACTGAATCATCAGAAAAGACCCTGATGCTGGGAAAAATGGAAGGCTTGAGCAGAAGGGGACAACTGAGAATGAGATGGTTGGATGGCATCACCACCTTGATGTACATGAGTTTGAGCAAGTTCCAGGAGTTGGTGATGAACAGGGACCCTGGCGTGCTCCAGTCCATGGGGTCGCAAAGAGTCGGACACAACTCAGGGACTGAACTGAACTGAACAGGGCATGGCTCATAGTTTCATTGAGTTAGACAAGGCTGTAGTCCATGTGATCGGTTTGAGAAGTTTTCTTTGACACTGGTTTTAATTCTGTCTGCCCTCTGACAGATAAGGATAAGAGGCTTATGGAAGCTTCCTGCTGGGAGAGACTGACTGTGGGGAGTCAGTCAGTCAATGTAAACTGCCTAGGACAAAGGACTGTGGCAGCATATTCATGTGCTCATTCACTAATTAAGTATTTATTGAGCACCTATTATGTTACATGTGCCCATTTCTGATGGGCGGGACCATGCTCAGTAAATGCTTAATCCAATTTTCTGTTGATAGGTGGGGCTGTCTTCCCTCCCTGTTGTTTGACCTGAGCCCAAACTAAGATGGAGGTAATGAAGATAATGGCCACCTCCTTCCAAAGGTTCCAGGCAGGCACTGCTGCACTCAGTGCCCCCAACCCTGCAGCAGTACACTGCCGACCCACGCCTCCACCAGGGACTCCTGGACACCCACGGGCAAGTCTGGGTCAGTCCCTTGTGGGGTCCCTGCTCCTTTCTCCCGGGTCCTGGTGCACACAAGGTTTTGTTTGTGCCCTCCAAGAGTCTGTTTCCCCAGTCCTGTGTAAGTTCTGTAATCAAATCCCACTGGCCTCCACAGTCAAATTCCTTGGGGGTTCTCAGTTCCCTTGCCAGATCCCCAGGTTGGTAAATCTGTTGTGGGTCCTAGAACCTTCTTAACAGTGTGAGAATTTCTTTGGTATGATCGTTCTGCAGTTTGTGGGCCATCTGTTCGGTGGCTCTATGGTTGGGGTTAATGGTGACCTCCTTCAAGAGGGCTTATGCCACAGGCTGGGTGACCAGGGCTCCTGAACCCAGAGCCCCTGCCCCTGAGGCAACCACTGCTGACCCACCGTCCCTCCACAGGAGACACTCAAACACAGTTCTGGCTCAGTCTCTGTGGGGTTTCTGAGCTCTGCTGTGTGCAAGGTTTTCTTTGAGCCCTCCAAGTGTCACTGGCGGGTATGGGATTTGATTCTAAACAAAATTTCACCCCTCCTACTATTTTGTTTGGTCTTTTCCTTTGCCTTTGGACGTGGGATATCTTTTTTTGGTGGGATCCAACATTCTCCTGTTGATGGTTGTTCAGCACCGAGTTGTAATTTTGGACTTCTCCCAGGAGAAGATGAGGGCACGTCCTTTTCCTCCTCCATCTTGTAAGGGAATCTTCGGTCAAATTCCCATAACACTGAATGGAGTTTTCCAAGAGATATTTTGGTGCCAGGAAAGATTGAAAGTAGGTGGGGAAAGCAACCACATTGCAAAAAGCAATTAGATGGCATCACCAACTGAATGGACATGAGTTTGAGCAAGCACGGGTGTTGGTGACAGATAGGAAGGCCGATTGGATAAGACACAGCAAATGAACTGAAAATTTTTCACAACCCATGGATGGAACTGGGTCCTCCTATATTGGAATACACTTTTTTTTTTTTTCTTTTAACTGATTAGGGCCACTCTGATGGCTTAGACAGTAAAGAGTCTGCTTACAATAAGGGAGACCCAGGTATGATCCTAGGGAAGCTTCTCCTGGAGAAGTGAATGGCTACCCACTGCAGTATTCTTGCCTGGAGAACTCCATGGACAGAGGAGCCTGGAGGGCTCTAGTCCATGGGATCACAAAGAATCGGACATGACTGAAGCGACTCAGCACAGCACACAGCACACATGGTACTGTTATTCAGTGTAAACTGCCTAGGACAAAGGACTGTGGCAGCATATTCATGTGCTCATTCACTAATTAAGTATTTATTGAGCACCTATTATGTTACATGTGCAACATTTTAAAACCCTGTTGGTACAACAGGGACAAAACAGATGATGCCCTGCTCTCATGGGGTTTGCATTCTAGTGGAAAAAACATATAACAAATAGTAATGCAATATATTAGGATGCCATGTGTGCTATTGGTCTGCACCGCACAGGCCTGCAAACCTTGAAGTTGCTCAGAGACAGTGACAGAGACATTGGTGGTTTATTGGACAGGGGATCTTAAGCAAAGTGCCCTGAAGTAACACCCTACTGTTTGTGGCAGGTAGCAACCGGGATGTGGCAGCAGTCTTCACTAACTCAGGGTAGTCAGAGGCTACTGTTCATAGGGGGCAACTGATGTCAAGTGGGCTCATCAGTAACCAGGGGCTAATAAGCTCTGTAATGAAGAGGATTGGGTAGTCATGTGAGTGAAGCAGGGACTGGTGGGGAAGGGGGTATATAGAGAGCAAGAGAACAGCTACCTTGAATCGCCTGACCATAAAGGCACTTTCAGATCAGATCACATCAGTCGCTCAGTCACTATATAGAAATGTAAAATAGCAGCAGCGGTACCAAGTGACTTGTACCAAGTGACATCTGAGCAGACAGCTGAATAGAGACAGTGGCGTTGGGGGCAAGTCTCTACAGGTCTCTTGCATTTCTGCCCCACTTTTAAGCAAAGGCATTGACAGCTTTTGTCCCAGATTATCTTTCCAAGGATGTCTGTAGAGCAAACTGCCCTTGGTGTATAGAGATGATCTCGCCCTCTGAGGCTAAGGGCAGATTTATTTCCTGACCAACTAATAAAGATAATGTCCCCCTCCAGGGCAAAGTTTGGGCAGATTCGCTTGCAGCCTAGTTAAGCGATTGGGGATTTCCTAAACTTAGTTCCTCAGCTTTGACACAGAGCCTCTATGTTACAGTGGGCCTTTGGGCCCACTTCCTTATCACCTCGTGGAACTTGAGAAACAGGAAGCTCCCACTGCTGGCTGTGTTTGTCTCTGTTCTGCCCACCTCTGGGAAACTGGCGGCCAACTTGGTGGCTTATAAGTAGGGTATTTCTTAGACTACTCAGTTTTTTTGGGGGGGGGAACATTGCAATTTTATTCTATTTTTCTTGTCATTGTTGTTCTTTAGTTGCCAAATTGTATCTGATTCTTTTTACGACCCCATGGACTGTAGCCTGCCAGGCTCTTTCCATGGGATTCTCCAGGCAAGAATACTGAGCGGGTTGCCATTCCCTTTCCAGGGGATCTTCATGACCCAGAGATCGAACCTGTATCTTCTGGCAGATGGATTCTTTACCATCTGAGCTATCAGGGATGCCCCTTTTATTTTTTAGTGAAGTATAATTGATTTACAATATTATATTAGTTTCAGGTGTATACCATAGTGATTCAATATTTTTATAGATGATACTCCATTTAAATTTATTGTGAAATAATGGTTATATTTCTCTGTACTGTACAATATATTCTTGTTGCTTCTTTATTTCATATGTAGTAGTTTGTATCTCTAAATTCCATACTCTTATCTGGTGGTGTTTTTTTTTAATTGAAGCATACTTGATGTACAATGTCGTGTTAGTTTCAGGTGTACAACACAGTGACTCAGTTACACATACATTTGGCCACTCAGTTTTGACAATTAATTTGGTCTCATAGACACTGCAGGAGGCCCTTGGTTATTAGGAGCCCCTACCAAACCATTATTTCAGCACATGCTCAAGATCGCCATCTTGGTGAGATTAAAATCAAGAGTGCTTTGAAACAGAAACAACTGAGTTTAAAAAAAAAATTCTTCCAGCTATTACTAAACACTTCAAAGCACTCTTGATTTGAGGGAAGGCAAGCATTAAGCATCATCTAAATAGATGGTAAAGAGTTCACCTGCAGTGCAGGAGACCCAGGTTCTATCCCTGAGTTGGGAAGATGCCCTGGGGAAGGAAATGGCAAGCCACTCCAGTATTCTTGCCTGGAGAATCCCATAGACAGAGGAGCCTGCCAGGCTACAGTCCATGGGGTCACAAAAGAGTCGGACATGACTAAGCAACGAACACTTTCAAACATCTGCTGGGTTAAATAAAGGATGTGCCATGGGGTCCCACAGAAGGCTTAAAACTACTTATCTTATCAAATGTTGTTATTAGCTATGAAATGAGTTCCAGCACATATTCTTTGCTATTAGCAACAGTTACTGTTTTTAACAACAGAGGGACAATATAATGAGATTTAACCATCAGAATTTTCCCCAGGTCTTTCCAAATTCGTAACAGGTTCAGCTGTATCTACTTGGCACACCTCCAAAGGGGAATAGGATTAAGATAGCCTTGTGTATCAGACACATTACAACTCTCTATGGACACAGTGCTCTCTTTCCAGGAAAGCCCAGCATTTTCCTGTAGTTTTAAACTCAAAATCCAGCCCCAATAATGAGGAAGAGATGTTGTTATACAGTTGTACAATCGCATAGAATATATCACACCAAGAGTGAATGCTAATGTAATCTATGGACTTTGGGTGATTATGATGTGTCAATATAGGTTCATCAATTGTAGCAGATGTCCCACTCTGGTGGGGGTGTTGATAATGGGGAGGACACGCATGTGTGTAGCCAGGGAGTGTATGGAGCCCTCTATACCTTCCTCTGCGAACCTACAACTGCTGTTTAAAAAACTGTCTTAAAAAAAATCCAGCCCTACATGGAAGAGGGGCTAGACCAAGTGAGCAATGATTTGGCCAACTCTGAATTAAAGACTCAAAGAGAAGGCAAATCAGCTTGCAGCTTATTTTCCAGTCCTCATCTTATTGGTCCAGTAAGCTCATAACAATGATTATGGTAGCACCAGGGTGCTGGAAATTCACACTATACCACATTAACTGGCATCAGAGACATGTCTCCAGTGCCTACCCCTCCCCTGCACACCCCAAATCACCCTGCATTCACTGTGTGCATTTTACAAATTAAGGGTGATGATCAAGAGGCAAAAGGGCAGGCAGCTAGAAGGGCTGGAGTGAGCCACAGCAATGTCACTGAGCCCCAGAGGAAGCCTTTGTGATGTTCCTGATGGAGTGAGGCAGTGTGAATGTTTAACAGTTCTATTGAGGTATAATTTCAGAAATACCATCAGCTTCTCCCATTTGGAATGTACATGTAATGACCTTTGGGAGCCATCCTGAGTTGGGCTACCATCCCCACAGTCCTGTTTAGGGACACTTGCGTCACCCTGCAGAGACCCCTGATACCCATTTCTGGTCACCCCACGCCCAGCCCTGTCTCTGTAGATTTGCCTTTCTGGATGTTTCACACAAATGGAATCATATAATATGAGCTCTTTGTATCTGGCTTCTTTCAGTGAGCATAATGATTTTAAGGTTCATCCAAGGCAAAGTAACATTTTGCTACAAGGAATTTTATGTCCAATCCTTAGGGTTCTTAACAAAATTCATAAACCACAGACCATGCAGCTCATGAGAAGCAGAGTTTGGATTATTCTCCTTTCCTTTTGTTTTCTATTCCATAAAATTCCTTAATAGCTCAGAAACCGTGGGGACATGATCACAACCTAAAGTTCAAGGATCTTATTACAGAGTTGGTGCCATCACATACGAGGGCCAAAGAGTGTGTGTCAGAGTGAGTGATGTAGTGATCTATGTCTTCCTGATACAGAAGTGCCTTCATCCCAGAAGATACCTTGGTAAGAATGGGTTTTGAGTGATCATCCCCTAGATACCACTATCCTCTGATTCCATTTTAGTTAAGTGATTGGATTCTTTCTTCAGGATAAATTGTAGTATAAATCCTACTGGATTTCACAATCATTTACATGGACAAAATAATGCTTTCCCCTTACACTCACATACAGCCTTTTCCACTATGGATTGTTTCACTTTTTTGTAGTTGTAGCCATGCCACCCCGCTTCCCTAACCCCGACCTGCCCACACTCCCACATTGCATTCCTCTCTTGTCATCTTGGTTAAGCTGGGTGTTAAGAGTCTCAGTGACTTACTTATGGTAGGCTAACAGATTACATGCATGTACATTGTATCTTATTTTTAAAGAACTTTCCTTCTAAAACTGAAATCTGTCTTATGTATCTATACATTTTATACACCAACCAAGTGGCAGATCTGGATAATTCTTACTGTAGTCGGATCCAGCTTTTTGTATCCCCTTCCTACTTCGATACATAGAACACCAAGGAAGAGAGCATCACCCTGTGTTCATGAGGACCCTTGATTGTCAGAGAGGGTAGCTATGAAAGAACCTATAATAGTCAGCTGAGGTCTAAGGAATCCCAAGGAAAACAATTTGTTACCCTTGTGTTGTCCTGTAGGTAGGGCCAACAGCCAGCCAGTCTATATAAATAACAACCAGGAAGACAAGAAATCAATCCATTCTGGATTGATTTATTGTCTGGAATTTACTGTCTGGAATGTTTCTCTGTCTGTCACATTGGCCTGAGTTAGCCTTAGAAGATGGGAGATGTGGCCATCTTGGAATGACGACATGAGGTCTGATTTAGATGCCAGTGTGGGTAATTGTCTATGCAAGCAAATTCAGGAGCTGGCAAGAGGCACAGAGAGGTGGCATAACTTGTCCAAGGTCACACAAATGGTTGGGATTCAAATCCATGACAGGGAAGAGCTACAGGCCATTCATTCAAGGATAGTCCTATCTCTCTGCATTGCTAAAGGGGTGACACAGAGGCCAGAAGGGCAGAAGCCACCAAGATGGACCAGCAGAAGATCAAGGCTCAGAGTAGCAATTCCAAGGAGAACTCAGGATGTTGGGAGGGTCAGAAAGAGCGTGAAGAAGGGCTCCTAGCTAAAGCAAGAAGAAAATGCTACAATGGACCCTCCAGAAATTGACTGATTTCTCTTGAGGGAAATTTCAAAAGCCAGGGCAAGTGAGGGAGAGGAGAAAGGGTTGGCCAAGCTGTGGTCCAGGCCAGCACTTGGGTGACTCCTAGGAACAGGGATGTTGACTGGGCCAGAGCTTCTCAATCTGTAACATGCACCAGAATCACTGGGGGATCTCTAGTGCAGATTCCAGTCCAGTGGGGCCCAAGAGTCTGCACTTGTAACACGCTCCAAGGTGGTGCTTGTCCATGTACTGAACTGAGGAGCAAAGGACTAGGCTGATAGAAACTTGTTGTTCAGTCGCTCAGTCATGTCCAACTCTGTGACCCCATGGACTGTAGCACACTAGGCTTCCCTGTCCTCCCCTATCTCCTAGAATTTGTTCAAACTCATGTCCAGCGAGTCCGTGATGCCATCCAAACATCTCTTCCTCTGTCATCCCCTTTGCCTCCTGCCATCAAATTTTCCCAGCATCAGGGTCTTTCCAAATGAGTCAGCTCCCAGGTGTATTTCCAGCTCCGAGCTTGGGACCTGGCATACAGTAACCACTATCCCTGTTCTTCAATCATTGTGTTTCTAGATACACTTGCTTGTTTTTCACGCATTTTGGGTTGAGTTTTCATTTGCTACCATCAGGTGTGGGGCTTTGCTGGCCCTGCTGTGATCCAGATTAGCACTGTAAAATGTGGTCAGGCGCGTTCACCACAGTTCATGTTCTGGGCCAAGTTCCTTAACTGGGCTTAAGACCACCAGAGTTCCCGTTTGTGAGGCATTAAAGTGACTTAGTGAGCAAGCCCATTTGAGGGTCCTGTCTTGATTTTCAGCCATCACACAACCTGGCTCAAGTGCAATCAGAAGTAACAGTTGTCAAGCTCACAATTTGTTCAGGCTCTTGCTCTTGTCACTGACCTACATTCCTCATCTGGAAGTGGTTTAATTTCACCTGACATTTGTTTGGAGGAGGTAGCCGAGTGGTGTCAAGGCAGATGGCTCCAGCCCTGTGCTGGAGAACTCTAAACAGATCCGCCCTGAGGGACTTGTTCTCAGCCTTTTGAATTAAGCTTTGGGGTCGAGTGCTAGGAGACAGCCCTGTCCTCTGGCATTGTGTGCAAGAAACAGGCTGGGGAGGAAGAAACCATGTTTATTTGCAAATGAGGAAGCAATAGCAAGAATGACAGAGATAGACAAGCCGGAGTGCAGACACGGTCATTGTGACCTCAGGGCCCACAGCCTTAGAGACAGAAAGTAGCTAAGAATTACAGACTGAACAGGCCGAGCGTTTTGCACGTCGGTGAGCCAAATCATACTCCATTATCCTCATGAAACTGTCTAATCCAGTAGCCACTACCCACATGTGGCAATTTAAATTTCAGTGAATTAAAGTGAAATAAAGGTATCTGGTTCTCATGTCGCACTAGCAACGTTTCAAGGGTTTCATAGCCACAGGTGGCTGGTGTCGTCCATGTTGGATGGCATGGACATAGAATGTCTGCCTCATTGCACAGACTTCTGTTATCCAGCAGACGTCTAAGTATGCAGCAAAGTGGTGTCTGTGCTCTCTTCTTTAAATATGCCCCTGGAGCCTTCTTTCTGGTCATTTTCCAAACACTCTGGGGGCACCTTGCCAACTGAGCTCAGCTCTCTGAACGGAATGGAAGGGAGCCAGAAACAGCTAAGCCAACAATGACCGTCAAGTGCAAGCTCATTATTTTCCATGTCTTTTATTTTCAGCCACCCCCTGCTGCCCTTGCCACCTGCTCACAGGGTGTCAGTAGCCCCGAGCAGCTCACATGCTGTTTCCACCAGGACACTTCACATACTTGAAAGCAGGACTTCCAGACTGAAAGAGAACCGAACACTTCTGTGATGAGGTTTTAACAGCTTCTCCATATGTGAGGCTCAGGCCATTCCTCTGGGGCCTGGCCTCAGATGTTATAGTTTCCAGAGTTTTGAAGCAGTTTATGGTGTATTATAAAGGATCTCACCAGAGCAAAGAAGAAAATGTGCCCAGATTCAAAGCAGTTATTTATAGAATGGCCATTCTCTTATTTTTAAAGAAAATACATGTGCCATATGAAATACATACCACCATGGTCAGGAAATAGGAATAAGAAGAAGGAACAGAAGAATTGATAAAGAAGAATTGTTCCTTTTTAAATGTTATTTTTCTTAAAATATACTTTATATAACATATAACATGCATATGTGTATATATATGTATGTATGTGTGTTTGGTGTATGCAAAAAATTGTTTGTGTCTGGGTTCCCCGTTAATATCAAGAAGACCCTAGAGACAATCACGAATCAGACATCCACAGGGACCCTGGAAATCTAGAAAGGATCATCAGTTTGGATGTAGCTGAGAAAACAGCCCTGTTATTCCAGTTTCCCCAAGTGATTCCATTTTGGAAGGCCCTAGATGAAAACCATGTGGAAGAGACACTGACAAGTAAACTGTAGTCTGCCTATGGTCTCCACTTCCCCCGCTAACAGTCAGCCGTATTCCTATTAAATTACCAAATATTTCAGCAGTATATCCAGGAAGCAGTAGTGTCTGTCTGTTGTTTTGTTTGTTTATAGCAGGCTATCCTTCAAGAATGGATCTAAGACAAATACAAAACATGACATACTCTTGAAACTTATCATTATAAATCTACTGTTCACTAGTATACTTGTTATACATTGTGTTAAATGTATTGATTGTTATATCTCAGAAGAATCCATTGAACAGTGTTTAAACATAAGAGACAAAGTTCACTTTAAAAATAAGTGGAGAGACTTCCTGGTGATCTGGTAGTTGGGACTTCACCTTCCAATGAGGGTGGTGTCAACAACAACAACAACAAATGCACAATGTGAGTGTTGCGAGTTAAGTTTTATTTGCAGTAAAATGAGAACTGTAGCCCAGGAGACAGCATCTCAGATAGCTCTGAGAAACTGCTCCAAAGGAGCAGGGTGAAAGGTCAGTGTATATGTGATTTTGGTGAAGGTGGAATACATACAATCGAGCACATATTTTTCCAGAAGCTTTCTGCTAGTCATGAGAAACAGTCATGACCATGAAGGATTTCATACCTTTCTAGATATGAGGATGTCGACCTAAAAGAAAAAAATGCACTATGTGAGAGTTGGAAGTTAAGTTTTATTTGGGGCAAAATGGAGACTGCAGCCCTGGAGCCAGCGCCTCAGATAGCTCTGAGAAACTGCTCCAAAGAGGCAGGGGAGAAGGACAGTATATATGTGATTTTTGGTGAAGGGGAAATCCATGCCATGAAACACTTTTTCCAGAAGGCTTCTGCTAGTCTTGTGAAATCTTCACTAGTCACGAGGAACAGTGTCACCATGAAGGATTTTAGTGGTTTTCTAGATATGAGGAGATGCAAGAATTGGGCTCATAAAATCAGCTCCTGAGAATATCTAACTATCTGAAGACCTGTCCAGCCACTTTTCCCAGAGCACAGAGGGCCTCATTTCTGCTTTCCACCCTGAACCTTTTCGAGGGTGTTAGAGGTCAGCAGCTGCAGTAGCATGATCTAATCCTTGTAGAGATAGATGGCAAGCACCCATGGCAAGTGCCAATTTGTAGTTGACAGGGATGTGGGCTTGATCTCTGTTCAGGGCTGGGATCCCCTGTGCCTTGAAGCCAAAAAAACTGGAACAGAAACAACAGAAGCAAACTTGCAACAAATTCAATAAAGACTTTGGAAATAGTCCACATTAAAAAAAGATTTTAAAAAAGAAGTAAGTGAAGAAATTGGGCAAAAGCAAATAGAGTGAACTGCTCAACATAATTAGTTCTAAACTTCCAAACAGCCAAGACAAGAAGAGAAACACAGGCAGTTACATGATCCAGCATTCATAAAGCATAAACTAACTCTTAAGGTGTTCTCTTCTCCCCAGTCCTAGCAAAGAGAACAGTATAACAGTGAAGAAGGACCTTATCAATGACTTCATGAAAAAAATTATTTAGTATTTTTGTTCTTCTAGTAGGCCAATGGAAATAAAAAAGCAATTCTGAGGCAAAGAGCTTAGGTATCAAAACACTTTTGTCTGGATGAGAATCTTTCTTACGGATCCTTTTGTCCAAGGATAAATGGTAGAGGTGTGGTTCTTAGAATAATTGGGAAAATGATCCAGCTGTTGGAATCAGCTGGGGATCTTTTCAAACTCCATAAGCACTTCCCTATTGCCATCCTCTCTGAGATTTACTAGGACTCTTGGATTGTTTTTAATTGAAATAATATCAATTTACAATGTTGTATTAGTTTCAGGTGTACAGAAGAGTGATTCAGATATATACTCTCTTTTTACATACTCTTCCAGTATAGAACTCTAGGATGTTTGTCCTGAAATTTACTAAAAATGAGCCTGAAGTGTATCATTCCTGTGTGTTGGGGCAGGAACCTCATGAAGAATGGAGGTTGTGGTGAGAGGGTCATCCGGAGCAGACACAAAACCACCTAGGGAGCGTTCTCCATGAACTGCCTTGATGTCACCCTAGACCTGGGAATCTGTGTCCCAGATGGAGCCATGCCCATGTGTTCTTAACTCCCTTACCACGTGGTTCTCATGCAAAACTCCCTTGAGAAGTGCCAACTAGAGCAATGGATGGAACATGTAGTGTTTGAACAAGCTCCCCTAAATACTTTTTCCTCAAGAAAAATTTTTATAAAGACTGAATTCCAAGTTATACTCCCTAGTAAACATACCCAGAGTGCCACTCCTCTGTCATTTCAGTTGAGCAGTCCTGTGATGGATTTACCAGTTAGCTCATCCCAACATGGAGGAGGCATCCGCTGATTAAAGCAGAGGATACCAACAGAGGGGCATTCCTAACAGGCAGTCTTCCTCCTCTGCCTACTCATGTGTCTCTGAACACAGGTAAGATAGTCTATGGGTCAGAATCCAGATTCCATCTGTTTCTTTAGATCCTTAACCTTTGGAGGTGCCCTGTGGTATGCGAACCTACTTCTGTACCTCCAGGCCTTGCTCAAAATGCCACTGATGGAAAGACATGATATTGATATTGTATATTTGATGCCTGAAAAGAAAAAATCTGATATCTAAAATATTTTCAGCGTTCACCGAATTGATTTAAATTAACTTTATATATAACAGTGATGTGAATGACATTCACTGTTCTCAGACAATACAGATAGAGGAACTACCCATCTGGCCCAAATAATTTGATATGCCTTAAGATTCCTAAACCAACATGTTTGAGAAGAGTCAATGTCATTCACATCACCATTATTATATATAAACATTATTACAAAATATTACATATCTTATTATATATTATATGTTTTATATTACATATATTATTATAAAAAGTATATGTAATTATATACATATGTATTAAATTTTATTAAAATTTAATTTCTAAACTATAAAAAGAAGAGGATGAGGAGAAAAACAGCACAGGAGCGGCAGCTGTGGTGGCGCAGGGGCGACTGAAAGGAGCTACCCCATGTCCAAGGTAAGGAGCAGTGGCTGCACTTTGCTGGAGCAGCCGTGAAGAGATACCCCACGTCCGAGATAAGAGAAGCCCAAGTAAGTTATGACCAACCTAGACACCATATTAAAAAGCAGAGACATTACTTTGTTAACAAAGGTCCGTCTAGTCAAGGCTATAGTTTTTCCAGTGGTTGTATGATGTGAGAGTTGGACTATAAAGAAAGCTGAGTGCCAAAGAATTGATGCTTTTGAACTGTGGTGTTGCAGAAGACTCTTGAGAGTCCTTTGGACTGCAAGGAGATCCAACCAGTCCATCCTAAAGGAGATCAGTCCTGGGTGTTCATTGGAAGGACTGGACTGATGTTGAAGCTGAAACTCCAATACTTTGGCCACCTGATGCAAAAAGCTGACTCATTTGGAAAGACCTTGATGCTGGGAAAGATTGAGGGAAGGAGGTGAAGGGGATGACGGAGGATGAGATGGTTGGATGGCCTCACCAACTCAATGGACATAGGTTTGGGTGGACTCCGGGAGTTGGTGATGGAAAGGTATGCCTGGCGTGCTGCGGTTCATGAGGTCGCAAAGAGTCGGACATGACTGAGTGACTGAACTGAACTGAACTGAGGAGAAAAAGAGTAAAGGAGAGAAAAAAGGACAGAAAAGCCCTCAGTTTGCTGTGGAGGCAATGCAAGCTTGGCCCATTCCTGACAGACACATGAAAAACTCCAGATATTTCTTCTACTCTGCCCCAGTCCGTGAGCGTCCCAGAAAGACTTTCATTAGGGCTCTTCTTCCCTTTTTGGTACCCAGTTTATAAAAACATTCCTGAAAATGAGAGTAGGGCATACATAACAGGGAGGTAAGCACAATGGAAATTCAGCTCACTGTGACTGGGTGAAGGGACTTTGATCAGAAACTGGTTTCTTGCCACCAATAATGAGCGGCCCTGAAATTGTAACAAACAGCCTTTAGAAAACTAAAAAATACCCAGTGGAAACAGTTCACTCAGCCACTGACCAGTAAAATTTACCTGGTTTTCACTGCAAAATCATTTTCACTTAAGAAAAAAGATGGATCTGATTGGGTTTGCCTTTCTATTTTAGTTCCAATAGCTAAGTAATATCTTGAGATTAGAGTAGTATGTTTTCTTTTTTCTTTTTCTCAGGCTTTATAAGGAACTATGAGAACCTACATCGTTAGCTGGGAGGTTATTTCTTTTAATATTTTCATTGCAGGCAGATTCTTTACTGTCTGAGCCACCAGGGAAGCCCCCGATATTTTTGATGCATGCTAAGTTGCTCAGTTGTGTCCAGCTCTTTGCAATCCCATGGGTTGTAGCCCGCCAGGCTCCTCTGCCCATGAGATTCTCCAGGCAAGAATACTGGAGTGGGTAGCCATGCCCTCCTCAAGGGGATCTTCCTAACCCAGGGCTCGAACCCACGTCTCTTGCATCTCCTGCATTGGGAGGTGGGTTTTTTTTACCACTAGGGCTACCTGGTAATTCCAGCTTATTGACAGAGGAGGTAAGGGGAGATGGATTTCATTCTTTTATTCAAAAGGCAGGCCTGGGATACTGGTGCTACTTGCATTGAATATTCCTGTCCTGAAAGGTGGATGGAAGGACATTCCATCACGTTCAATTTCCTATTTCCATTTCAAATACAATGATCTGGTTTTGATGGAAGACAGAATAATTGTGCTTATACCGTTCGTTAGGAGTTATCTGAAATTTCTTATTTTTACTACCTTGAAAATTGGAAGGAAAAAAAACTGTAGGAATGTTATAAATATGTTGGCATGCTTGCATCTGCTTTTGTACTTTTGAAAATTTTCATTAAAAAAAAAAAAGACTTGTGGGGAGTTTCATGGTGGTCCAGTGACTAAAGACTCCACACTCCTGATGCAGGGGGCCGGTGTTCGATTTCCGGTCAGGGAGCTAGATGTCGCATGCCACAACTAAGAGTGTGCATGCTGCAAGTAAAGACTTCATGTGCCTCAACTAAGATTTAGTGCAGCTAAATAGGTAAATGGGTGGATAGATAGTCAGACTTCTGTTCTGGCCTCCTACTTTCTAATATTGCAAGGAACTGTGACTTTTGCACAAAGTTCAATAAATATCTTTAAGAAGATTTAACAGTATACCTCCAGGGCTAGGATTTCTATTTTTAAAAAATTTTATTGTAAGATAAAGCATAAACACAAGAAGTCACATAGAGCAAACATATGTCTTAGTGAAGTAGTCTAAGTCAAGCACCCTTGTGCTTATAACCATTACCACATCCAGAAAGATTTTTGCGAGCCAACCCAAAAGCCCCTCTTTGTACCCAGTCCTCATCTCTTCCCACCCATTCCCCATAAGAAACCATTTTGGCTTTTCTAGTAATCACTTCCTTGCAATTTTTAATAGTTTTGTTATCCAGATACATGTACCTAGATATTATATAGTTTTGCTAACATTTTAAAATTTGATGGCTTTTGTATCTCTTTCAGTCTATAAGTTCCCTGCTCATTCTTTCTTTTGCTTATAATTTATCTGATGAAGTTCATAGACTATTTGAACAGTCGTGTTTTGACAGCATGGCATTTGCTGATGGCATACTCATGGTTTCCAGCTTTCCAGAGGGGTGCCAATCACCCACACTTCCTGTCATTCATACACTTGTATAGTCCCATCCTACATGGCATCAGGGTTGGTCTGTGTGACCAACAGAATACAGCCAAAGTGATAGTGTGTGGCTTCTAAGGTTTTGCCATCAGTGACATTGTGCTGTGTCTGTTTTTCTCCTTTAGATTACTCAGCAGGAAATCAGCTACCACGTCATGAGGACCTTTAAGCAGCCTGGGAGTGGCCCATATGAGGAGGAGCTGAGGCATCCCACCTACAGCCAGAATTAACTTAGCTGCCATGTGAATGACCCACCTTGGAGGCAGGTATTCCAGCACTGGTCAGGCCTTCAGATTACATCTGCCTCAGCTAACATCTTGACTGTGACCTCAATGTGTGACCCTGAGCCAGAACCACCCTGCAAAAACACTCTAGAATTCCTGATGCAAGGAAACTGTGAGTATAAATGTGAATTGTTGTCTTAAGCCACTATGTTTTGGGGTCATTTGTTACACAGCAGTAAATAACTAACACAGCACTCTTGACTCACACAGCTCAATATATTCCTCTGTCTTCCATATTTCTGCAATTCAGCGTCTGGATCCTGAGATTTGTTAGACTCAAGTCACTTCTCTTTGGCCCAAACTATAGGATGGAGAGGTGTTTTCCTGTCAGGAGGCCCATAGTGTCTGTCTCTGTTTTGATGACATAACCAGCCATTGATGTCTAACACCTATACATTATCTGTGTATTCATCAGGGGTTGCAAAATGGTTATTTTTTAACTTTATCCATTCTTTTTCACTTATTAGCTGGAATACATTTACAGAGAAAGATTTTCCTCATTTACTCTCTGTTACCTACTGGTATAGTTCATAGATGTTTACTCTTTGGAAGAAAAGTTATGACCAACCTAGACAGCATATTAAAAAACAGAGACATGACTTTGCCAACAAACATCTGTCTAGTCAAGACTATGGTTTTTCCAGTAGTCAAATATAGATGTGAGAGTTGGACTATAAAGAAGGATGAGCACTGAAGAATTGATGCTTTTGAACTGTGGTGTTGGAAAAGATTCTTGAGAGTCCCTTGGACTGCAAGGAGATCCAACCAGTCCATCCTAAAGGAAATCAGTCCTGAATATTCATTGGAAGGACTAATGTTGAAGCTGAAACTCCAACCCTTTGGCAACCTGATGCGAAGAGCCAACTCATTTCAAAAGACCCTGATGCTGGGAAAGATTGAGGGCAAGAGGAGAAGGGGATGACAGAGGATGAGATGGTTGGATGGCATCACTGACTCAATGGACATGAGTCAGAGTAAACTTCGTGAGTTGGTGATGGACAGGGAGGCCTGGCGTGCTGCAGTCCAAGGGGTTGCAAAGAGTCAGACAGGACTGAGCAACTGAACTGAACTGAACTGAAAAGTTCATAGAGGCAAGGTCAGATAAATCTCTGATTCACTTCATTTATCATTTTTAAGACTACGAATTAGTGTCCTATCCTCCTATAAAGGTGGAAATCATCATCATCATCATTCTGAATATTATGAACTCATGTATTTAAATATTTGATGGATTTCAGTCCATGGCAATTAGTATTATTCTAGAGCTTATATTTGGCCAGTGGGAGCCTCATCAAGTTGATTTCTAAGTCGTCTGATATGATCCTGGATGCTTTTGAGAGTGTCCTTGCTATCTGGTGTCAGAAGATGTTCCAGACTCTGTTCTGTCATGTCAGCCTTTTGATAGAGATGCTATTGTCCAGAAACACCTGAAGCTCTCACCTGGGCCCCCAATACCTGTGGCAGCCCCCATAGACACTTCCCAAACCAGAGCCAATAGTGGGGCTGGACCAGGCTTTGTGGTTCTTATGATTATGAAATGTACCTTAGCACCAAGCCTCAGGGAACTTTGAAGAATGTAATTTATTACTCACAAATCTGGGAAGGGACCTGACATGCCCAAGGACCATACAGCCAGATCACAGGTAGAGAGAGGAGGGGGAGGGGGTGCAGACCTGGGGCTCTCCCTTTATTAGGGTCTGAGGGTAGGGATCTAGGGTTTCAGGGATTCACTCTTCAGTGGCAGATGGAAAGCATAAGAGTGGCAGTGAGGGAGTGTGAAGGGAGAAACGGGGTCACTCAAGTGGTCAGTTGTCTAGGCCACCCAGGGCCTTTCTAAAAGGTGAACTTCACGGGTTGGGGGTGGCCTGACTCCTTGTCTAATTGGTTTATTAGTAGCTTGTGTCATTCAACTGGCACTGTGTTTATTTGAGATGGTGGTCTTTTTTTTTTTTTTTTTATTGGAGAATAATTGCTTTACAATGTTGTGTTGGTTTCTGCCATGAAAGTGAAAAGTGAAAATGAAAGCCGCTCAGTTGTGTCTGACTCTTTGTGACCCTATGGACTATACAGTCCTTGGAATTCTCCAGGAATAGTGGAGTGGGTAGCCGGTCCCTTCTGCAGGGGATCTTCCTAACCCAGGGATCAAACCCAGGGATCAGGTCTCCTGCTTGGGAGGAAGATTTTTTACCACTGAGCCACCTCCAAAGCCCCAGTTTCTGCCATAGATCAACATGAATAAGCCATAGGTATACATGTGTCCCCTCCCTCTTGAACCTTCCTCCCACCCCATCCCACCACTCTAGGTTGTCACAGAACACCAGGTTTGAGCCTCCTGCGCTATGCAGCAAATTCCCACTGTCTATCGATTTTACATATGGTAATATGTATGTTTCAGTGCTACTCTCTCATTGCTTCCCACGCTCTCCTTCCCTCATCATGTCCGTAAGTCCATTCTCTATGTCTGTGTCTCTATTCTTACCCTGCATATAGGTTTATCAATACCATTTTTCTGGATACCATATATATAGGTTAATACATGATGTTTTCTTTTCTCTTTCTCATTTACTTTGTATAACAGGCTCTAGGTTCATCCCACTCACTAGAACTGACTCAAATTTGTTCTTTTTTATGGCTGAGTAATATTCTGTTGTATATATGTACCACAACTTCTTTATCCATTGAGATAGCTGTCTTTGAAATGGGTACCTTGACAATCAAGAGCCTTATGTCAGGCAGTTATCGTACAGGTTCATCTTGTTTATTTCCTGGACCAGACTTGGAGTCAGTAGTTTCTCCAGGAAGTCCTAGGGTTTTTTTAATGAGAAATAATTAATTAGTCTAGTCTGGTCACTGGGGATATTCATTGCTACGGAGTCAGTCACTGTTTCAGTCCATTTCAGTGACTCAAGCCTGGGAGTAGGATGGGGTAATCCATACATGTGCACACACACAGAAAATCTCATGAGCTCATAATGATACTTCCAATTCAGATATAAGAATACAGAACTTTGACATAAGCATTTCTAGATTACATTTATAACTCCTTTCTTCCACACCAAGCATCCTGGTTTTCCAAGACTAGGACATAATGGAATTAGAATACCCCAAATGTAATCTGTAATCGTTTGCTTTATCTCCTATTATACATCAAATGACCTCAAAATAACAGTCCTCACACACCCACCAATATGATTATTGAAACATTAAAAAAAACCACAAATGCTGTCTCCATTTTCTCCCAATTAAAAAAATAGTTGTGCTGTACCTTGTCAGAGCATGCAGGCCTTACATACAATACTCTGTCACTCCATCACATTAGCTCTCCTTTGATCGGCTTTGTCTAACATAGGAATCAGTAATTATGTGGCTGTTAGATACTAAAAATGTGAGACTAAAGAATGGAATTTTATTTTACTTTATTTTATTTTAATTAATTTTAACTTAACCTTTTGGCTTTGAGCGTGTGAAACATTGCTAGTGAAACTGATGAAATAAATTTCTTCTTTTATTTTCATTTAAATTACAATTTTATGTGCAGCTAGTAGCTACCATATTGCACAGCACAGATCTAGAGAGAGAAAGAGATGAACAAGTCTACAAGGGTATCAAAATAAAATAAAAACTATAAAGATAAATCAGTCCATCCCAAAGAACTCACAAGTGAGTTTGAGCTGGAATGAAGTGGTGCTCAATTCTCTGAAATAGTTGATGACCTGAGATGCCCAGAGCCTGCCCAAAAGTAGTCTCATTCAATTGGTCCAGTGGGAGTCAAGGGACTCTTCCAAACTTGGTGGGAATTTTTTAAAGGTTATTGAGATATTAAGTGCAGAAATATTGACAGGAGTGAAACAAAAAACAGAAAGGGAAAAACCACAGGACTCATTTCAGCAAAGTGGAAATCGTTAGATGGTTGCTAAAAACGGGGGTGAATAAAAGAGACAGAGATGCAGTTAAAACAAAAGTTTTCATACAGCATTACCAAAGGTCGTGCAGGCCAAAAGGACCCCCTCTTAGTCCGCCAACATTAAATTACCTGATTCCAGTCTCTGGCTGAATGAGGACCACTGCTCTGGGGGCAGTTTCTCAAGCCTGAAGGAGCAGGCAGATCACCTGGGGCTTTGGTAAAAGGCAAACCCTGATTCAGTAAATCTGAGCAGAGACCTGAGATTCTGCTTTTCTTTTTTTGGTCAGTGGAATGTAAATTGACACTTTGGGCTTACTAGAATAATCCAGCACAAGCTACGAAAATTAAAAATATCTCTTTGCCTGACCCAGAATTCCCCCAAAGTTATTATTGCCTGAAAACTGGGTTCCCCTCTCAGTGGGTATCAAAAGGCACAACCAAGCCAAAGATCAGGAGAAGGATTTATTCATTGCAGCAAGTAAGGAGAACGCCAGGGACCTTTCCCAAAGCAGTGTCTCCCCAACAGCAAAACTGGGGCAATTTTAAGCCAAGGGTTCATGTGTATTCATGAAGGGGCTTTGGGCAGTCAACAGAGTTCAAGCTTGATTGAAGTCATGAGGGTCACACAGGTCAACATTATCATACCTTAGATTCCAATTGATCTGGTGGTTGAGTGCTTCAGGCTACCCTTCACTATTGAAGCAGAACTGGGGATCTTTACAATGATTTTTAAAAATACTTTTTTAATTGTCGTACAGTTGAGAGTCCCTTGGACGACAAGGAGATCAAACCAGTCAATTGTAAAGGAAATTAAACCAGAATATTCATTGGAAGGACTGGTGTTGAAGCTGAAGCTCCAATCCTTTGGCCACCTGATGCAAAGAGTTGACTTATTGGAGAAGACCTTGACACTGGGAAGGATTGAGGGAAGGAGGAGAAAGGGGCAGCAGAGGATGAGATGGTTGGATGACATCACCGACTCAATGGACATGAGTTGGAACAAGCTCTGGGAAATGGTGAAGGACAGGGAAGCCTGGCGTCCTGCAGTCCATGGGGTTATAAAGAGTCAGACACAACTGAGTGACTTCACTTTCACTTTTCACTTTCATGCATTGGAGAAGGAAATGGCAACCCACTCCAGTGTTCTTGCTTGGAGAATCCCAGGGACGGGGGAGCCTGGTGCGCTGCTATCTATGGGGTCGCACAGAGTCAGACACGACTGAAGTGACTTAGCAGCAGCAGCAGCATGGACTTCCCTGGTAGTCCAGTAGTCAAGACTGTGCTTCTACTGCAGCGGGCACAGGTTTGATTCCCGATCAGGGAAGTTCTATATGCCACGTTGTGTGGCAAAAAAAAAAAAAAAAAAGAAGTTTAAACAAATACAAAATTTAAAAATAAACTTTAAATAAGAGAAGACCAAAAATTCCAGAAACCTCTTTCTTGGGCACTGTTTCTTTTCTCTTTTAAAACTTTTTATTTTATACTGACGTATAGCAGATTAACCGTGTGGCAGTTTCAGGTGAACAGTGAAGGCACTCAGCCATGTATATAAGCATGTGTTTATTCTCCTCCAAAATCCTGTGCCACCCAGGATGCCACATGACTTTGAGCACACTTCCCTGTGCTCTACAGTAGGTCCTTCTTGGTTATCCATTTTAAACACAGCATTGTATATGTGTCCATCCCCAACTCCCAAACTATCCCTTTTCCTCACTCTTCCCCCCTGGTTACCATAAGTTCAATCTCTAAGTCTGTGAGTCTGTTCCTATTTTGTAAATAAGTTCATTTGTATAATTTCATTTTAGATTCCACATATATGGGATATCATACGATATTACTCCTTCTCTATCTGACTTAATTCACTCAGTATGATGATATCTAGGTGCATCCATGTTGCTACAAATGGCATTCTTTCATTCTTTTTTACGACCGAATAGTATTTCATTGTGTGTGTGGGTGTATGTGTGTATCCACCTCATCTTCTTTATCCATTCGCCTGTCAATGGACGTTTAGGTTGTTTCCATGTCCTGGCTATTGTAAATAGTGCTGCAGTGAATACCAGGGTGCATGTATCTGTGGCCAGTGTTTCTTAGAACTTTGATGAAAGCACTGAGGTTAGAAACTTCCCAGTATTTTGAGGGCTCAGTTCTGAGTTTCCCTACTACACATGGGACGGGTGCTGTGTGGTGAAGGTGGCACACTGCTGGGTGCAGAATCCACCCTCTCTCTTTGGGTTTGATTGTACAGATAGGCATCCTACTCCGCACGAGTGTGCCGAGTTTTCTTTTCTTATCTCCACTTCATACACAAGAACAAATCGTGAAAGAGGAGACAAACTGTAGCCCAAGTATGTGTGAATAGAGCATTCCTGGTCCTCTGTTGAAAGGGATTTTGCTGAAGCCCTGTGGTTTCACATGGCGCCCTTGTGAAGCTGACTGGAGGCAATTTGGCAGAGTTGGAGTATTTTCTCTCCCCCCTGGGGACTAATCTTTTTGAAATCTTCAGTTTTGACCTCAGCCAGAAGTCTTGCCATGCCCTCGTCAGTGTGTCAGTGTTCCAGCCGACAGGTGCATAGGCAGTATTTGCATTCCTAAAGATGCTGGTCTTGCCAGGATCCAGGTTGTATAGAGCGTTTGTTCACTTGATCTACCTCTTCTGAGCACCAGAAACTTGATATCAGTCACCAGTTAAAGCTCACCAGCCCAGTTGTCTTAACAATACTTTAAAAGTTTCTTTTACTAAAGATACCATAATAGCTGAATAAATAAACCTACTCTCAGGACATGAACTCTGTACAGCTTTGTAAATACAGGTTTCCCTCAGTATCTGCAGGAAATTGGTTCTAGGACATCCCACCCCCAACCCTTCAGATACCAAGATCCATGGATCCCCAAGTCCCTTATATAAAATAGGGCAGAACTATGAAAGGAAAATCAAAGTGGAGTCAGTCTTGCTAAGTGTGTGTGTGTGTATGCTCAGTCGTGGCCAACTCTCTGCAACCCCATGGACTGGAGCCTGCCAGGCTCCTCTGTCCATGAGACTTCCCAGGGAAAAATACTGGAGTGGGTTGCCATTTCCTTCTCCTGGGGATCTTCCTGACCCTGGGTTCGAACCCATATCTCCTGCCATCTCCTGCACTGGGAGGTGGATTCTTTACCACTGTGTCAACTGGGAAGCCCAGTATTGGTAAGAGAGCTGTCTAAAATGGGGCCAGGAGGCCACTGAGGAGGTGGTTTTACATCTCAGCCCAGATGGAATCTGAACTTTTGACCACTTTCTGTCTTAAAGGAAGCATCTAGAACATCTGCACAATGTTCCAGAAATTTCAGATACTTATGGGATCCTTATCCTAAATAACTTGTGACAGCCTAGCCCTTAAGGACAAATACATCCTTTTTGTATCAGAACCAATCATAATTCTTGCAGGACAACTTTAATAACCTCGTGACTTTTGCCTTTCTCTTCCCCAGGTCAGTCTTTGTTTTATCTGAATATGTGTCTCCTGAATTGACATTTCTTACACCCCAAGTCTTCTCTTGGAGCAGAAAATGGAAATGCACTCCAATATTCTTGCCTGAGGGATCTCATGGGCTGAGGAGTCTAGCATGCTGCAGTCCATGGAATCATAGAGAGTCAGACGTGACTTAGGAACTAAACAAGAAGTAAAGCTTTGTTCTTTGCAGCTTTGATACTGATTATGGTTCAATAGCATTTGCGTATAACCTACTCAATCCTTCCATAAAGTTTAAATCATCTCTAGATTACTTATAATACTAACACAATGGAAAATGCTGCAGAAATAGTTGCCAGACTGTGGCAAATTCAAGTTTGGCTTCTTGGAACTTTCAGGAATTTTTTTGTCTGAGTATTTTTAACCCATGGTTGGTTGAATCCATGGATTTGGACCCTGTGGATGCAGAGAGTTGATTGTAGTGGGCTTGGGCAGTTAGAGATTGATCAGAACAAGGCTGGAGACGGACTAGTGCATACGTGTGCTCAGTTGCTTCAGTTGTGTCCGACTCTTGTGACTCCATGGACCATAGCCCGTCAGGCTCCTCTGTCCACGGGATTTCCCAGGCCGGAATACTGGAGTGGGTTGCCATGACCCCTCCAGGGGATCGTCTCTACCCAGGGGTCCAACCTGCAGGAGATGGACTAGTTGTGACATCAACTCCCAAGTCAGCTTTAGATGGGACTGTTGATCTGACACAGAAGGGCCTGAGAATGTCATAAGCATGGGCCTTGCTGACCTCTACCTGCAGGAGCATAGTTAACTAAGGCCCCAGCGGCTGTGCTCTGAACACCATCTCAGCATCTGTGTTGAGGCCGTGCCTCCTGGGCAGGGCTCCCCACCAGTGGCCAAGTGTGACAGGACCCTGAGGCAGCCTGTTAACGGAGACACACTTTCCTCTGTTGGTGGACTTGGGCTCCAAGACACCCGAGCAGCTTGGGTGACCCTTTCTTAGTCTGCACAGGAGTCTAGGGAGCTTCCACCAGCCTGCCCTCCTGCTCCCCTTCATCCTCCATCAATGACTGAAGTGGCTCCAGCCTTCCCCAGTGTCCTTCTCAACTTCTACCACAGGCGTTTGCCCTCATAAAATCCTCACATGTTTAAGCCCATCGAGAACGCTTCCACAGAGGACCTACACTAACACAGGGCCCCACCCAGATTCTTGGTTCTGCTTGTGGTCCTTGGGCCTCATGTCCCCACACTGGGGGGTGTTTTGTGCCAGCCTCACCTGTATGGTTTCTTTTATTTAAATGCTCTGTCTCAATTATAAGGGCCCCTGGTGGCCCAGACGGTAAACAATCTGCCTGCCATGCTGGAAAGCTGGGTGTGATCCCTGGATTGGGAAAATTCCCTGGAGAAGGGAATGGCAACCCACTCCAGAATTCTTGCTTGGAGAATCCCCATGGACAGAGGAGCCTGGTGGGCTTCAGTCCATGGGTTGGCAAAGAAGCAGACATGACTGATAACAAGCCTTAGTCTGTGATTTCTTTTCAGAGAGTGTACATCCTTTATT
This sequence comes from Bos indicus, assembly GCF_029378745.1. Taxonomy (NCBI): domain Eukaryota; kingdom Metazoa; phylum Chordata; class Mammalia; order Artiodactyla; family Bovidae; genus Bos; species Bos indicus. Next base: position 140,523,114 of record NC_091789.1, read on the forward strand.
GGTTGTGCTTTTAAGATTTAGATTCTGCTGTTCCTAGCTGTTATGGCACAGATTTGAGAAATTCCAGCACATTACGTCTCAACTTTGATACAGGCTGGAAAACACTGGCTGCCATTCCCCAGTGACTTAGCAGGTCTTTTGTTTGTCTCAGGACATTCTGGGCTTTGCCTTTCTAAGTTGGACTGAAGCTGTTGAAGTGGGTTAAAATGGTAGGAGTTTTTGGTGCACGTGAGAGCAAATTACAGATTGAAAATGACCCCCGAAGTTTCCCCTGGCCCAGAAGTCACTGACTAGGTGATAATTCAGGTGTCTGATTCCCGTGTACTCACTGACTGGTTTACTACTTAACCTTACTACTACTTAAACTGACTACTTTACAGTCATTGTGGGGCTACATCCATTCAGGTCATATCGTTTCAGTTCACTGCAAATTATGTTGTTTGAGTGGAATTTTGCTACATTGAATATTGAATAATATTAATGGAAAACAGTTTGAGTTCAAGAACATGTTCATTTTGAAAATGAGTCATTTGTACGTAGGAAACGGTAATACTATCTCCAGGAAGGGATATTGAGTGATGAGAGGACACGGGCAAAGGGGAGGCTGACTTTTGGCTTAAAGAGTCTTTAAAGAGTCCATATGTATGTATAGGGGCTTCCCAGGTGGCTCAGTGTGTAAAAAATCTGCCTGCAAGGCAGGAGATGAAGGAGACGTGGGTTTGATCCCTGAGTTGGGTAGATCCCCTGGAGGAGGAAATGGCAACCCACTCCAGTATTCTTGCATGGAGAACCTCCATGGACAGAGGAGGCTGGTGGGCTACAGTCCAGGGGGTCGCCAAATATTAGACACAGCTGAAGCGACTGAGCACACATGCATATATGTACAGGCATGAAAGTACCTCAGAGAGAAGGTAACTATCTGTAACATGACAGTGTTCTTCCCACTGAAAAAGTGAACTATCCCTATGTCTTTAAAAGCTGTTGGCATTTGAGAGGGGGACAGCTGCTAACAGAGAGGTACAGCATTTCTAAACTAACATGTGGAAAGCATTATTGACCAGGAAGTGAAAGAGTCCTGAATTACACCCAGGAGATCTCCCTGGTTACAATTATAAACACAAAATCATAGATGTATAAATGCAGCAATACGAAGCCCTCAGCTCTTGGCCAGAGGTCAGCAAAGATTTTTTTTTTTCCATTCCAAAGCCAATGACTTATATTTATAACACTTCCAAGTTGAAACTAGCATTCTCATTACATTTATTCATAAAAATGATAAATGGGCCATTTCCTGATGAATGAGCAGATTTCCTAGTTTCAATGGAAAATAAAGTACAAAAGAGGGAAAATGTCACTGAGCAAAGACCTATGTTCCTTTTCTTTCTGGACTGACAACTCAAAGGGACATGAAAAATGGGTATGGGGCACACATTTCAGGGCTCCTCAGGGTAGAGTTTCAAGTGTGGCAAAGTGCACTAAACCGCTGCATTTAACTTTCTGATTGGAGGCCGAGCCAGCCCTTTGAGGACAGGAGCAGCGACCCGGTCTGGAATAATAATACCAGACCCTGGAACACATGAGGCAGTGCCTAGGAGGTTGCCAGCCCATGACACTGTGATAGGAACTGCCGCTGTCAGATGTGAAGGCATAGCAGAGGTCAATCAGCCACTCTTTCTGGGTTGCTAGCTCAGTTTAGGGTTGGTCCTCGTAAAGTGAGTTGCCTTTCCAAACCTGTAGTTCTTCATCGTTATCAGTGCTCCTTTTGTATTTCTCCAGCTTCCACAATTCCTTGTCTCTCTCAATTCTTCATTCTCTTCCAGAGTTCTCCATTCCCTCCCCCAGTTTCCTATATTTCCTATAATTCTTGATCTCTCCATGATTCTTTTTGCTCTTTTATAATCCTCTTTTCCCCCATTTCCTACTCACTCCCCCATCACTACTTCTCCCGTAATTCCTCATTCTCTGGCCCAAATCCAGGCAGCCCCTACGATTCCCTATTTTTCCTCAGTTCCACAAAGCCTTCTCTCTCACTCATCACTGTTCCCCTACAATCCCCAGTGGCCCCTATAATACTTATCACTCCCACAATTCTGTGTACCCTCCACTATTCCCCACAGCCCCCACAATCCCCCAATTGCCCCAACAACTCCATGCAACCTCTCCACATAAGTTTCTCCCACAATGCCATCTAGCCCCCACAATCCCTTACTTGTGTCCTCAAACCCTCATTGTCTCCACAAGTCACTGTTTCTCCCCAAATTTCTCATTCTCTCCCACAATTCCATGTTTTCTCTCCCATTTTTTCATGTCAGGCCGTTCTCTATTCTCTTTCCCAGTTATCTATTCTCTAGCAATTCTTCATTCTTTCTCACAATTCCCAACTCTCACAAGTCCCTATTTTTTTCCACAGTTCCATACAGCTCCTTCAGTCTCCATTCACTTCCACGGTTCCATATTTTGTCTATAATCCTCTATCCTAAAAGCCTCCGTGTTCTCTTGGGATTTTCCCATTTTCCCACACAGTTCTCCATTTTTCTCTCACAATTCTGTTTCCTCTTCATATTCTCCATTTACTCTCACACTTCTGTTTCTCTGTGTTGGTTCTCCATTCTCTTTTAAAATTCTGTTTTCTCCCTCAGCTCTCACAATTTTCCATTCTTTCCCACAATTCCTTATTACTCCCACAATTCCGTGTTTTCTCCCACAACTGTTTATTATACAACTTGACACAGAATTTGGTAATTGTGTCTTAAACTGTGTATTTCTCCTACCTATGAGTTTTCTGAAGTCAGAAAACATATTTCATTAGTTGTGTAACCCCCGTGTCTGTGCTGGTCACAGTGCATCCTGAACACAGGCACCAGTGCACACACTGCTTTATGAGATAAGCCTGTGCTAGAATGGAGCGCAATTTCTTTCGTCAATAAAATCTTATTCCAAAAAAAATAAGTCATCCTGATAAACACTGTGCTGAGTGGCATATCAGATGTACATTTTGGTATAAGCTTTGTGTCTCAGCTTAGACCAGTAACTCACACTTTCCGGACTGGCAATCGGGTAGCACTGCCCCCTATCACTTATAGCCTAGATCCTATGGTGTGAAGGAGCAGTCACTGAAGCAGTAAGGGGCAGTAAAGGGATAAAGGAATTACTCTTGAAAAGCCTCATTCATTCACCTGTGCTTATGGAGCATCTGTGACCTGCCAAGTTCTGTGTTAAGTGCTAGGAATACAGAAGTGAACACGCTGAACAGAGTCCCCATGTGAGGGCCAGTGCTCTTTACCAGGGCCCAGGATCCCTATCTCCTTGCTCAGAACTGTGTCTGCACTGACCATGGCCACCTTCTGGTGCTCAATACTGAAGCCGGGGCATCCACTGTGGGCCTGGACACATGAAAGTCTCCCGCCGGCAAAGTCAAGGAGCCTGTGAAGGAGGCCATTGGTGCAGGAAACCACCACGTTGACTGTGCCTGTGTCTTATCAGAAGAAGAATAAGATGGCGGAAGCCATCTGAGAGAAGGGTGTGAAGCACGGGGACCTCTTCCTCATGAACAAGTTATGGTCCATCTTCTTTGAGAGAAGCTGGTGAAGGAAACCTGTCAGAAGATCCTTAAGGACTGAAAACTGGACCATCTGGACATTTATCTGAATGGCTGGGATTCCATCCCAGGGAAGACTTTTCCCCAAACACAAGAAAGGTGATGTCCTCACCAGTAAAATAGCATTCTTAGAAGCCTGAGAGACCATGGTAGGGCTGGTGGGTGAGGGGATTGGTGAAAGCCATTGGAATCTCCAACTTCAGCGACTTCCAGGTCAAAGGACTCTTTGCTGCTGCTGCTGCTAAGTCACTTCAGTAGTGTCCAACTCTGTGCAACCCCATAGACGGCAGCCCACCAGGCTCCTCCGTCCATGGGATTCTCCAGGCAAGAACACTGGAGTGGGCTGCCATTGCCTTCTCCAGAAAGGATTCTTTATTTAACTAAGAAAAAATCTTTTTAAAATTGAAGTATAGGGACTTTCCTGGTGGTTGAGTGGCTAAGACTCCACACTCCCAATGCAGGGTGCCCGGGGTTGATCCCTGATAAAGGAACTAGATCCTACATGCCACAACGAAGAGTTCACATGCTGCAACTAAGAACCAGCACAGCCAGATAAATAAATTAAAAAAAATTTTAATGAAATATGCTTGACCTACAATGTTGTGTTAATTTCTGCTGTAAAGCAAAGTGGTTCATATATATATATATATATATATATTCACAAATATACATATTAATATATATATATACACACACATACTCACACATCTTTTCTTAAACATTTCTTTTCCATTATGACTTACAGGGTATTGCATATGTTCTCTGTACTCTACAGTACTGGAGGCCCTGCACCATGAATCCTCTGCTCCATTTGGAGGATTTTCCCTTCAGTGCAGAATACTGCAGCTGAATCTCCCCCCAAAATTGCCCAGCAGATGTTCTATGTTCACTGAAGTCGCACTCTCCCCACCAGAGTCTTCATTTAGCTGAGCTAATCAGAGATCATAGTGAGCCTGGCTCCGCTGAGGCCAGAATCTAGGCAGTGCTGTATCTAGTATGTTCCACTGGGAGCAGATTATCACAAGGAGATAGGATTCAGATAAGCAGATTACAATTTTTTTTCCACTTACTTGATTTGAACACCAGGGGAACTCTGCTAATGCTGAGAATACAAAGATTAAAGAATAAGGAAGAATCGTGTGAAAAAAAGTCCCTGCTCTTATGCTCTTATGGAAGTTACTAGTAGACGAATAGATCAGCCCACTCATGAACAATCCAGTACACAAACAGATAAGTAATTTCAAAATGTGAAGCATCATGAGAAAAATGAAACAGGTAGTGTGACAGAGATGAAGGGGTGGTCCTACCCAGCTCCTGGGATCTTGTTAGAAATGCTCTCCCCGCATTACCCCCAGTTTGTCCTCCACCACCCCCACCCCCACCCCGGACCACTGACTGAGTCCCAGTCTGCCTTGTAACAGGCTCCCAGATCGGCTTGCACAGGACAGATTGAGATCCTAAATACAGCCTCAGCTATGGACATCAGGAAGACCTCTCTCTAAGTGGTTGGGGCGGGGAGGGCTATTTTAGAGGAGACCTGAATGATGAGAAGGACCCAGCATATAAAGATCAGGACAAAGAGCAGTGCAGACAACGGTAACAGTAAAGGAGAGCGTCCTGTGATTGGAGTGAACAGCAGAAGGCCAGGGGGGCGGCCCGGGGTGAGTGAGGGCAGAACTAGGAGAGGACGAAGCTGCTGGAGCTCTCTGGGCGGGGGGTGTATTTTCTTCTAAGTGAGATGTGAAGCTGGAGGAGGGTTTTACGAAGAATTACTCACCTGACAACAGGGAGAAGTTTGCTTTTCTCAACTTCACTCTTCACCGCTCTGCAGTAAGGTCCAGGGACCTTCCCTTGGCAGCACTGCCCATGACCTTCACGGTCTTTGCTGGGGCCTGAATACACGAGGGCAAGTTGCTAAGACAGAGCTGGTGAGCGTCCTTGTAGCTCAGGGCTGCACGGGTCTGCCTGGATTCACCAGGACTCGCCACATCTGTGCTCAGAGGGACCATGTCCACATCATGTCTGTCCCAGGGGCCAGGGCTGCCTCACACTCTCTGAGATCAGTGCCCGTTTTCATCAAAAGAATTTGTTGCCAGTAAAATTCAATTACTGGAGGTTATGATTCTGCTTAATATTTTAATACTATTGTAATAACTTCAGAGACTATATTATCGCTAATAAGTTCCAGGCCTTGTGTGTGTGTGTGTATGTGTTTAGTTTTTATGAGACCAGGGTCTCTTAACATAAACCTCTAAAAAGTTAATTAATTCACTGATTATAGATAACCACCTTTTACCGTGGGTCACTCCCGACTTATCTGAATTCTACTTCCATGTGTCCATATGTACACAGGGCATCACTGTTTGAAAAAGTTTCTGTCATTTATAGCAGAACTTATTTAAGACTGAACTCTCCTTGATACCTACCTGGGAGGGCATTGACAGGCCTGCCATGGGACCAGTTCAAAAAACTGAAGGCTGTCCTCTGATGAATGCTGATGGGGAGATGCCCAGCCTTTTACTGTGTTTGGGACTCCATCATGTATGAGGTTTGATAGGAGGCAGGGCCTTGCTTCCATTTACAGCAGTGCTTCTCCAGTGGAGATGGGGTTTTATTGCCCTCATCCCATCCAGTTGGAAATGTCTGGAACCGTTTTTGGTTGTCACACTAGAGGTAGAGATTTGAGAGAGTCAATTCGTAGGCAGATTGATAAGAAGTCTGGGGGTCCCCAAGGAGAGAGGTCTGGGGTTCTCGAGGAGCAGATAGGGGTCTGGAGTTCTCAAGGAGGAGGAAAGGACAAACTTTTTTTTTTCCCCTCTACATTCCTTAGTTTTAGTCACATAAAACATTTTTTTTCTTTAAGCCTCAAACTGATGATTACATAATAAACAACTCAGTTTAAACTCTGTACTAGGGATTATATAACAATAATGTATCCTGCTTGAGGACAGTTTCTCCTTCCTGAAAACCTTCTGGCTAATCCTGATATTTTAGAATGTATATCATGGGAGTGGGTCTGGTAGGATCTTTCTATTGTTAAATTCTAATCCTGTTATCCTAAAATGTAAATTGTGGGAGTGGGCCTGGTAAAATTTTTACAACCTTGAGACATTCTTTTGATTAATTGCAATAACCAGTTAAAAAAATATGCAACTCCCTTGCTAACACCAGCAAGGGGGGCATTCTTCAGCCCCCTTCTGATGTCTATGTCAGAAGCGTTCTCTGTCCCTTTTCTTACTTTAATAAAACTCTGCTACACAAAAGCTCCTGAGTGATCAAGCCTGGTCCCTGGTCCTGAAGTTAAATCTTCTTGGAGATCACAAATCCAACACCGTTTACTGTAAACTATCAGACTGCCATTGGCATCTAGTGGATCTAAGCCAAGGATGCTGCTAAACATCCTAAAATGTCCAGGACAGCTCTCACAGCAAGGAATTATCCAGACCCGTGGCAATAGTGCCAAGGTTAAGAAACTTTGTTCTTGGCAAACCAAAGGCCAGAAACGTGCTGTCCTTGATACCTGGCAGCTAGAGCAGGGGCTCCTATCTCCTCAACTTGGGCAGTATACAATATAGATATACATGTACTTGTGCATGTATGTGTGTGTGCGTGTACACTCAGTACTGTAACTGCATTGGGACAATTTAACTGAATTCCTCTTCTTTCTACCCCAGTTATTCTTTTTTTAATTAAAAATGTTTTACATTTAACTTTTTGATTAAAAATGAAGTACAGTAGATTTACGATGTTGTGTTAGTTTCAGGTGTACAGTAAAGTGATTCAGATATATATATATATATATATATATATATATATGTATATGTATAGAGTTTTCCAGAATCCTTTTCATTATAGGGTATTATAAGGTATTGAGTATAGTTCCCAGTGCTGTACAGTATATCCTTGTTGGTTATCTATTTTCGCCCAATTATTCTGAAGCTGAAATGGTGGGAAAAGCTAGCGTTTAGTGGCAAACTTGTTATTATGATTATGTTACTGTGATGAAATTATTAAGCCAGTTGCTGTCACATCATAAGTGGGCCATTACTGGTGATCAGATTTAACATGGTGGACTGGAAGTGATGGGAGCAGCACTGGTCGTGATGGGTGAAATGCACATCGCTCTGGAGACGAGCTTTGCAGAGCAATGTGACTTACCACCCTCCTAGGCAGGAAACATCAGGATAGTCTTGCTTGGAGGAGTGGGAGATTTCATCCTTCCTTCCCTGTGGAAATAATTGGTATGGATCTAGTTTACTAATAATTGCATGTATGTGTGTGCTCAGTCGCTCAGTTATGTCCAACTCTTTGTGACCCCGTGGACTGTAGCCCTTTAGGCTCCTCTGTCTATGGGATTTTCCAAGCAAGTATACTGAAGTGGGTTGCCACTTCCTACTCCAGGTGATCTTCCTAATCTCAGAATGAAATCTGCATTTTGTGTGTCTCCGGCATTAACAGGTGGTTTCTTTACCACTAGATAATAATTACCACAAAGAAAAATGGAGCAATAATCAGTTCAATTCAGTTCAGTTGCTCAGTCATGTCCAACTCTTTGTGACCCCATGGACTACAGTACACCAGGCCTCCCTGTCCATCATCAACTCCCAGAGCTTACTCAAACTCACATCCATTGAGTCAGTGATGCCATCCAACCATCTCATCCTCTGTCATCCCCTTCTCTCCTGCCTTCAACTTTCCCAGCATCAGGGTCTCTTCCAATCAGTCAGTTCTTCGCATCAGGTGGCTAAAGTACTGGAGCTTCATCTTCAGTATCAGTCCTTCCAAAGAATATTCAGGACCGATTTCCTTTAGGATGGACTGGTTAGATCTCTTTGTAGTCCAAGGGACTCTCAAGAGACTTCTCCAACACCACAGTTCAAAAGCATCAATTCTTTGGCACTCAGCTTTCTTTATAGTACAACTCTCACATCCATACATGACTACTGGAAAAACCAAAGCTTTGACTAGACAGGCCTTTGTTGGCAAAGTAATGTCTCTGCTTTTTAATGTACTATCTAGGTTGCGCATAACTTTTCTTCCAAGGAACAGGCGTCTTTTAATTTCATGGCTGCAGTCACTATCTGCAGTGATTTTGAAGCCCCCAAAATAAAAAGTCTCTCACTGGTTCCATTGTTTCTTCATCCATTTGCTATGAAGTGATGGGACCAGATGCCATGATCTTAGTTTTCTGAATGTTGAGTTTTAAGCCAACTTTTTCACTCTCCTCTTTCACCTTCATCAAGAGGCTCTTTAGTTCTTCTTCGCTTTCTGCCATAAGGGTGGTGTCATCTGCATCTCTGAGGTGATTGATATTTCTCCTGGCAATCTTGATTCCAGCTTGTGCTTCATCCAGTCCAGCATTTCTCATGATGTACTCTGCAGATAAGTTAAATAAACAGGGTGACAATATACAGCCTTGACGTACTCCTTTCCCCATTTGGAACCAGTCTGTTGTTCCATGTCTAGTTCTAACTGTTGCTTCCTGACCTGCATATAGGTTTCTCAAGAGGCAGGTCAGGTGGTCTGGTATTCCCATCTCTTTCAGAATTTTCCACAGTTTGTTGTGATCCACACAGTCAAAAGCTTTGGCATAGTCAATAAAGCAGAAATAGATGTTTTTCTGGAACTCTCTTGCTTTTTCAATGATCCAGCGGATGTTCGCAATTTGATCTCCGGTTCCTGTGCCTTTTCTAAATCCAACTCGAACACCTGGAAGTTCACGGTTCATGTACTGTTGACGCCTGGCTTGGAGGATTTTGAGCATTACTTTGCTAGTGTGTAAGATGAGTGCAATTGTACGGTAGTTTGAGCACTCTTTGGCATTGCCTTTCTTTGTGATTGGAATTAAAACTGACATTTTCCAGTCTTGTGGCCACTGTTGATTTTTCCAAATTTGCTGGCATATTGAGTGCAGCACTTTCACAGCATCACCTTTTAGAATTTGAAATAGCTCAACTGGAATGCCATCACCTCCACTAGCTTTGTTCATAGTGATGCTTCCTAAGGCCCACTTGACTTCACATTCCAGGAGCAATAATAGGGTTCTGTTAATGAAATTTCCTGCAGGTGTTGGATTTGCTGTCCACTTCTAAAGTATAAACTATAGCCAAGGACCATCTAACATAATTTTTCTTTTGAAGGGGAACAACAATATGGTAGGCTATGTCTGAAATTACCAATTTACTGTGTAAAGAGAAAGCTAAGCGTAAGAAGGTAAGATGAGAGGGAGTATCAGAAATGGCTGCTGATTTTGAGAAATATGTAGGTTTCAGGGCAAGATGAGTTCAGTGTTGGACACACTGCCATTGTGATGACAATGGCTATGAGCAGTGAAATCCAAAAAGCAATTCGGAGTGTAGAACTGAAACTCAGGAAAGTAAGTGCTGGTTGCAAATAAAGAACTGTAAGTCATCTGGTGTGGTTGGCTGGTAAAACCACAAATGTGAGTGGTGGTAGTCTTCAAGGCTTTTTTCTTTGCTATCATTCCATATTTACTAAAGAGCCTTCAGACTAGCTGAGCTTCCCTACTCAGAAGGGCATGCTTGGCTCAACCGCCTAGACATATTCCTGCCTCTTCATCAGTTTTATTTGTTATTGTAAGCATTATGAATTAATAAATTGGAGAGAAGAAAAGTAAAAATGGAAGGAAAGTCAAGAAGGTAAGTTATAAGCGGCTATAGGAGAAGGACTGGGAAGGCTCTCTCAAGTGGTTTGGATTCACTGGAAAGTGGGGATAAGGAATTAAAGGCAGAGAAGACAAGTTGACAAACCAGTCTTCTACCACCACCACATCAGACACAGTTTTCCAAGAAATATGCTTCAGGGGATATTAAAATTCATGTTTTATCTCTTGAATCCTAGATACAGATGTTTGTGATATTATTTTATTGCATGATCTCCTTATACAATAAAAACCAAAGATATGCTGGCTCTAAGTGCAGAGTTATTGGTACACATATTTGGAAGATATAATCAGAATATAGCAAAGATTTGGATTTTTTCTCCTTTCTCTTTCTCTTTCTCTTTCTCTCTCTCTCTGTCTGTCTCTCTGTCTTTTCTCTCCAGCGATGGCAATTTAAGGCTTTATAGCCAAAGAAATATACTATAAATTATAAGGGGCTTCCCATGTGGCTTTTGTTCCCCTGGAGTAGGAAATGGCAATCTACTCTAGTATTCTTGCCTGGGAAATCCCATGGACAAAAGAGCCTGTTAGGCAATAAATTGTCAACATAAATGCTAAAATATAATACTCTTGCTCCTCTTCTCTGGAGCCTCTCTACTAATTTGCTCAAGGTTCCTCTTCAGCCGCACTTTCCTTGATGTTACATCAGAAGCAGAGGCAGCCATGTTAGTAGGAAGCCTAATGCATGAGGTTATCTGAGGAGTTCTCTTTTGCCCCAAATCAGGGTTCTCCAAAGAAACAGAACCAATAAGAGGTATAACTAGCTAGATCCTTAGAAATGTGAGGACTGACAAATCTTAAATTTGCAGGGCAGGCCAGCAGGCTGGACACTCAGCAGAAGTTGACGTTGTAGGCTTGAGTCTGAAATCAGCAAAGGAAATATTTCCTGAACTGTTACCACATGCTGGATATGGGGCCAGTCTTGGAGGCCATGGGATGGGTGGGACACGTTCCCTGCCACCTCACCAGTACTCTAGGTGCTGAGACAGACACATCCTCAGGTGATTTCATTCATTGTGGTTACTTTATAAGCTTACTGTGGGAGTATAAAGAAAATGTGTTTAGCGTGGTGGCTCAGACAGTAAAGCATCCGCCTACAATGCGGGAGACCCGGGTTTGATCCCTGGGTCAGGAAGATCCTCTGGAGAAGGAAATGACAACCCACTCCAGTACTCTTGCCTGGAAAATCCCATGGATGGAGGACCCTGGTAGGCTACAGTCCATGGGGTCACAAAGAGTTGGACACGACTGAGTGACTTCATTTTATTGCCTTTACTCTGGAGGAGATGACCTCTGAATTGTCTTTTTGAAAGCCATTTTGGGTGTTTTTAAGTAAGTGTACAATTTAGCGGCATTAAATACATTTATAATGTACAAACATCACCATGAATTGATCTTTAAAGGCTAATTAGGGGTTATTGCAATGTATCAGACCTGTTAGATGCAATATTACACCTATTCTCTTTTTCCTTCAGTTAAGATATCTTGGAGGTTTTCCATATTGATGTTAAAGTGTTCCCTTTTGTTTTTATTTAACAGTTGTACACTCTTCCATTGTATAGATTAATATACTTTACGTAACCGGTCTCTTACTGGTGAACAACAAATTAGATTGTTTCTAATACTTTCCCATTACTAACAGTGCTGCATTGAGTAATATTGTATTTACACATTGTTTCTCACATGTGAGCACATCTATGGAATAAACACCTAGAATCAAAATGACTGGGTCAAGAGGAAGTTGCTTTTATCTTTGATAGGTATTTCCAAATTATCATCAATAGGTGGTTATACCAGTTGACCTGTCCCTCTTGGAATGCATGTGTTTCCCCACACCTTCATCAATACAATGTATTGCTCTTTTTGTTACTGATTTTGTAGAAATTATTTATATAGTAAAGAAATTAGCTCTTTTTCTAAAGTGTGAGTGTATTAGTCTGCTTGAGTTGCCAAACAGAATAATACAGACTGAAGGGCTTAAACAACAGAAACTTGTTTTGTTCCGGAGGTCAGAGCTTTAGATCAAGGTGCTATCAGGGTTGGTCTCTGGTTTGCTGGCTTGGAGACAGCTGCTATCTTGGCCTCTTCTCCATGCATGTGCAGAGAGGGAGCTCTCTGGTGTCTCTTCCTTTGAGGACACCAGTCCTTTCAGATTAGGGCTGTGCCCTTATGACCTAATTGACTTTGATTACCTCCCGGAAGACCCAAACACCAAATATAGTCATATTTGGGTTAGAGCTTTGACACGTGAATTTGGAGGGGAAATACACAATTCAGTTCACAATGATGAACTAGACATATTTTCTCAGTTGGTCATTTTTCTTTTGTTTTTGTTTGTGGTGAATTTTGCTTTGAGTAATTTTTGTGTACCTTAATTTCACAGCCTTTTCTTTTATGATTTCTAGGTGTGGGGCATGGTTGGAAGTACTTTGAGTCCTAAATGAATTCTTCTGTTTTTTCAAGTTAAAAAAATTTCACCTGTTTACTTTAAACCCTTAATATGTTTGAAATTTATTCTGGTGTAAGGAATGAAGTACAGCTCTAATCTCCCCTCTATCTTTTTCATTTACTCAATTGTCTCAGAGCTAGTTTTTCAATAAATCATCCCCCTATATCCCCTTACATACAGTGATTTGAGACATCATTGATCCCTGGGTCGGGAAGAACTGCAGGAGGAGAAAATGGCAACCTGCTTCAGTATTCTTGCCTGGGAATATCCCATGGACAGAGGAATTTGGCCGGCTATAGTCCATAGGGTTGCAAAGAGTTGGACACGACTGAGCAACAGAGCACGCATGCATACTCATTATTAAGACACTAAATTCCCATGTGTATGTGGATCTATTTTGGACTTTGTACTCTGAACCATTATGTCCACAAACACACCAATACTATATTAGTTTAAGTATTGGGACCATCTGGCATCATTCTCCTCATTATTCTTTTTCAGAATTTTTCTTGATACTTTGCTTGTTTATTTTTGAATGAAATTTGGAGTTGGCTGGTCAAGGTTGTTTGTTGTTGAAAATCTGGATGGTAATTTACTGGGATTATGTTAAGTTTCTATATTTAGGAAAACTGGAACTCTTTAGAAAAATGTGTCATCCTATACATGAACATGCAGTACCTTTCCAAATGTTCAAGTCTTCTTTTGTGACCCTTACTACAATTTTAAAGTGTTTCTTAAAATCATTTAAAAATGTTGAGTTTATTACTTGTTATTTAAACTTTGTTTTTGTAATGACTGGGAGATCTTTTCCTCTTTTTATATCTTCAAATTTATTGTTGGTATATTTATGAAAGCTTTTGACTACATTTGCCTTATGTTTTGCAAAGTTTTGAATTCACAGGTTGTTGTTAGTCTTACTTTTTGTTTATTATCTTTGATTTTCCAGATTTTCCAGGGATTCTGTCATATAATTTCAACTTATAATAATTTTACCTCCTTATTTCTAACTATAATGCCTGTAATTTTTTCTGATTATGTGGGTTAGGACTTTACAGCAAAATAAAAATATTAACTCAGGAAAGTGGCTATGGATATTCCTAATTTTGAAGGGGTGGGGGCAGTGTGTCTAGTGTTATTTATCCATTACCCATTGGGTTAACTTTTTAGATTGGCATATAGTTTTTTTTTGAATAATGTTCATAAAATATCCAAGTAGCTGTGTTTTATTCTGAGTTTTAACAAAATCAACAAAAGCTTTGGCAAATGGATTTCTGTACAAGATGATAGAAGGGTTGATTTTTTTCATCTGGGTCAATGTGAACTCAGTCAGCCCAGGTAGAAAGAGGAGTCCAGAGGCAGAGGTGACCATAGGAACATAGATCTCTGAGAAGCACCATGTAACTTAGGGAAACTTGATCTTCCCAGGACCTAGAGATTCAGGTGACTCAGATGTTGAGCCCTGGGGGGATAGGAAGGCCAGGCCTAGCTGATGAAGGCTTATACTTTGCTTAAGGGTGATACTATTAAATAAGTATCGTACAAAATATGAGTTGATAATAAAACATTCTATGGTCTTAAAGTTATATGTGTGTGTCTGTGTATCTATACAATTGCTTTTTTTAAAAAAATATTTTTAATTGGAGGATAATTGCTTTACAATGTTGTGTTGTGTTGGTTTCTGCCATACGTCAACATGAATCAGCCATCGGTATACACATGTCCCCTTCCTCTTGAGCCTTCCTCCCACCTCCCAAACCATCCCACCCCTCTAGGTTGTCACAGCACACCGGTTTGAATTCCCTGAGTGATGTACAATTACCTTGGATTTTCTAGTTTAGATCAGTGCATCTCACATTTTACTGGGTGTACATATCCTTCAGAGAGGCTGTTAAAATGCAGGTGCTGATTCCATTAGTCTGGATGGGGTGTGAGAGTCTACGTTTGTATTTCTCACAAGCACCCAAGTGATGCCAGTGCTCCTGGTCCAAGGAACATACTTTGACAGTAAGACTTTCAATTCCCCTATGTGTTGTCTTTGGAAAGAAGAACATAAATTGAAAGCCAGCATTTAGAAAAACTTGGATAGCCATTTAAGAGAATCACTTTATATCTCATGAATCTGATAACAAAGAACTTTGGGGTGCATTTTGTATGTTTGCATTTTGTTTCATCCCATTAGTACTGTTTTGGTTTTTGTTTTTAACCAAAATATTGGTTGGAAATTGATTAGAAATTAAAAAAAAAAAAAAACTAGTCCTTCACTGTAGATAGTTCAAGAAGCATTACTTGAAAGTACCTCCTGGTGAGGGAAAATTGCTTAGGTCTCATCTCACATGGAAGCAGGACATTTGCCTAAAGTTTTGCATTACCCCCAATTAATTCAGCTTTATAATATATATAGTAAGTAGATGAGATGAATATGACTATTCTACCATTTATTGATACAATCATTATTTAATTAGCCCCTAGCTTTATCAAAATAAGTTCAAAAGTAATTATCTGTGAAAATAATGTAGTTGATACATTTTTTTAAATTCCTTTATAATTTCTCATACTGGCCTTATACTCAATTCCATTACTTTTTGCAGGGTAGTAGCACTCAGCACTGGGCCCTCTGAGGTGAGAAAGGATCAGGCGGCACTCATGTAGCTTGAGGATCCCCTCCGAGGTCTCGCCCGTCCAGATATATTTAACTCAGGTGAGTCTGCTATGGTGCTGGAAATTCTACCACCAAAAAGTGGCTACTAGGAAAAAAATGGGCTACTACTCCTCGGGAAACAGCATGAAATATATCTTTCATTGTATCACGCAGATGCCAGAAATGATTGTATATTATACTGGTGGTTAAATGCTTAAGGGAAATTCCATTTCTGGGAACAGCTTTGAATTTTGTGTTGTTGTGCATTCACGTGCTTTGCTCTCTTCAAACACTTCGACTATGTAGGTAAGAATTGTGTGGTAGGAAAAGGGCTACATTGAAGAATGTTCTATCTGCTACTTTAAAGATTTCCTGAAAATTGTGTGTGTTAG
Source organism: Bos indicus (assembly GCF_029378745.1). Taxonomy (NCBI): domain Eukaryota; kingdom Metazoa; phylum Chordata; class Mammalia; order Artiodactyla; family Bovidae; genus Bos; species Bos indicus. The sequence continues at coordinate 140,538,873 of NC_091789.1, forward strand.
GGGGCTGGCGTTGCATTGTTTTATTTTAACAGAGAACAGGTCAGTCTTTACCCCAAAGGACTACAAGAAAACACTGAAAAGCATCACTTTAAAGTATTAACTCTAAGAGATTACATTTGTGTAAAGTCAAATCACTGAAAAAAACTTCAAAAGTTTGCTTAGGACATTCATTAAGAAAAAGTGGGTCTTTAATTGGTGGGTGGTGCTTATTAGAGAGATAACTTGTTATTGTTTAGTTGCTAAGTCATATCCAACTCTTTCGCCACCCTGTGGACTGTAGCCCACCAGGCTTCTGTCCATGGGATTCTCCAAGCAAGAATACTGGAGTGGGTTGCCATTTCCTTCTCCAGAGGATCTTCCTGAACCAGGGATCGAACCCGCATCTCCTGCATTGGAAGGTGGATTCTTTACCACTGAGCCAGCAGGGGAGCCCAGAGAGATAGTAGGTCCTTGTAAAAGAATGCTTTACTCTCCCTTTCATTTCTTTCTTTATTATTTTCTCTTCTCCCTCACTCTCTCTCTTCCTTCTGTCTTTCCTCCTTCCTTCTGCCTTTCTCCCCCTGCTATTCCCCCTTCCCTTGCTTTTAACAAATTATTAAGCACCTACTATGTGCAGGGGGCTTCCGTGATGGCTCAGATGGTAAAGAATATGTAGTGCAGGAGTGAAAGTGAAAGTTCCTCAGTCGTGTCCGACTCTTTGTGACCCCATGGACTGTATAATCCATGGAATCCTCCAGGCCAGAATACTGGAGTGGGTAGCCTTTCCCTTCTCCAGGGGATCTTCCCAATCCACGGATCGAACCCTAGTCTTCCACATTGCAGATGAATTCCTTACCAGCTGAGCCACAAGGGAAGCCCAAGAATACTGGAGTGAGTAGCTGATCCCTTCACCAGCAGATCTTCCCGACCCAGGAATCGAACTGGGGTCCCCTGCATTGCAGGCAGATTCTTTACCAACTGAGCTATCAGGTAAGCCCAGTGACCTGGGTTCAATCCCTGGGTTGGGAAGATCCCCTGGAAAAGGGAATGGGAACCCACTGCAGTATTCTGGCCTGGAGAATTCCATGGACAGAGGAGCCTGGTGGGCTATAGTCCATGGGGTTGCAAAGAGTTGGACACAGCTGAGTGTAACACACACACACGTGCAAGATATTATGCTAGACATGAAAAAGGAAGAAATGATAGACTTTGGCACTAACAATGAGGCCCTTAGATCACCAGGATTCAGGATACTTGAGCAAAAGAGATTTGATGAAATTAATCCTGTAAAGGTGAGGGAAGCAGGTGGCCAGAGGAGGAGAATGTTCTGGCCGGAAAGAAGTCAGGATCTGAGTAAAGGAAGCTGAAGGGCACACACTTCCACTCCGGATTTAGGAGTGGCAGGAATGCTTGATGTGTAGGGGGTCAGCACAAGGTCAGTATTATTTAAAGGACTATAAACCCGGCTTCTAATTTAAAAGCAGAGTGGGGGTGGGGTCTAGCAGGTGGTGAACCCAAAGAATTTACTGTGATTGGGAAAAATAAGCCGAAGTAATAACTCCACTGCTAAGGTAGGGAGGCAAGAACCTTCCCTTTTATGAGTTGAAAATAAGCCTCTTCAGTCTGGACTTGGTTTCTGAAATTCCACTTCCCCCTTTGCTCAAACATGAGGTGAAAAAAAAAAAAAAAAAAAACACTTTATACCAGCCATCAAAAAGCATTGACTGTATTTGACATGAGGCTGTGAGCTTATGATGCCATAAAAATATTCTTCAGCTGTTCCATACATATACTTGCTCTCTATCTCAAAATAGTTTGTGTTTTTAGAATCCCACAGAGCCTACATTTTGTTCTTCAGAGAAAACATTCAGTGGCTATGGAGGGCAGAGTTCTCATCTCTAACCCACGCAGTCAAGGCTGACTAGATCTCTAGGCTTCTTGATGCTACCTGCTCAAGGTCTTTTCAAAAGGTATTAGTTTGGTGCTGGTTATTTCCACCTTCTCTGAGAATGAAGCCTTAGAATAAAGACCATATTGAAAAAAATCTTGAAAGTCTCATTTGCTTTGAAAACCATGACAGCAGGTAGTACATCTTATCCATCTTCTCGCCTTGGTACGTCACAGAACATCTGGCACATACCTAATCTATAGATGGTTGGATGGAGGTAATCAGGAAAGAGAAACAAAGCCCACAGCACATGACCAAGTGGATACAAAGTTATTCTTGCAGTGAAGAAACACTTTTTTCTCTTTTGTTTTCCACACAGTATCTTTCTAAACCTGTCTGAATGGATGAATGGGGGGATGGACTGATGGGTCGGTGGGTAAATGGATAAGGGGATGGGGTGATGGGTGGGTGGATGGGGGTAGATGGATTAAATGTGCCTACTGACCATGGAGACTCTTCAGGATCATTAAACTTCTCTATGCAATGACCCAGGGCAACTCTGTCACCTATTGCTGAGTTTCATCTGGTTGAGGTTTGAAATCACTAAAACTTTTTTATTCCTTTGATTCTGCTACTTCGTGTCTTAATTCATCTGCTACAGGTCTTGACAACCTGATAGTGATAATTTCTAGTTATTTGTATGGGTTTGAGGTTGGCTTTTACAAAGTTTATATATATATATATATATATATATATATATATATATATAGTTCCAAAACCTTCATAGTTTTTGGCTTTAAATGTTTTCTCACCTTCTCAGACAATCTTACAAAACATTTTATGGTGGAAAAGTTTACAAAGGGATAGCATGAGTTTAGAAATCATAATGACAGTGTTTTAATTGACTCAGAAAAGTGGAAACCCAAATATGGATCCTCTCAATTAAAAAAAAAAAACTCATTTGGGGTAATCACTTTAATATTGGACTCTACAGCTGTGATAGGTAAGAATTTTTTCCTAAGGGCGTCCTAATTGGTGAGATCTGTCAATTGCATGATTCTTGTCAATTGCATGAATCTATGACCCTGTGAAACAGCAGCTATAAACTCGACATTACTAACACATCTCCACACAAACATTTGAAAATCTGCAGTATGAGATTAAAAAAAAAAAAAATTTGTTTTTAGATGACTTTGGAGGGAAAAGGCATAACCTAAATTCTTCTGAGTAACTAACACAAAGATTTAAGAAATTGCCACTGGGGGGTGATGGAAGTTCAGAAACTGCCTGCTAGTCCCTGGGGCAACCCAGCACTTCAGCTGGTTTATATATTCAAAGCTGGAATTTGGACCAGTGAACCACCAAGCTCAGGGAAATTCCTGGATGAGGAACACAGTCCTGGGAAAAACCTACCAAAGATGGAATTAGCACCTTGGCGGACCGCCTTTAACCTAAAGAGTTTTCCCTTCCCCATGCGTTTTAAAAACTGACTTTAGTTCTATCAGTTTGAAACAGAGGAAGCCAAGGTAAACTGCAAAGAAACAAGACAACAAAGAAGGGTACTTATTTATCATGACCTGCAAACACATGTAAGTGCCCAATATCACTGGCATTTAGGTAACTGCCAGTCACTTGGATCAGAATTTTGGCTGGTGTGGATGGGCCTCGGTCAGGAACTTTCCTGGGGGAGGAGGGAGGTTGTAGAGTTTATCTCCAGAAACGGAGTCATAGCTAACACTTCAGGCGACAGTTAAAGAATCTAGTGAGGCAGACTTTAGATGGGTTTAGAAACTTATCTTCTGGAAAACAAAGGAGAAAAACATGGGTCTTCACTGAAGGGGTAATTTTGCAGCCACTTGGTGGTGGACTGTGAGTTTTATCTCTCCTTCCTGGTTACCTCTGTGGTGGGTGGGACCACTGGTAGGATTGGCATCCAACCCCGGCCCCAGACGTTAGCCTGACCACTCTGTCAAGCATTATCAATGTTGGGGGTCCAGCCACTCACCTACTTGGTCTTCCCTTCTTTCCCAAGATTGATACCATCAGTGTTACATGCTCATGGATTTTGTCCGGCTTCCACGCCAAGAAGGGCCAAAGGTCAGGGAGAAATGGAATTTAAGAAAGCAAGTCCAGAATGCACTTTTGTGCATAAGAGAAGGCATAAATACTGGGTTGGCTAAAAAGTTCATTCAGGTGTTATTGTTATTGTTCAGTTGCTCAGTCCTGTCCGACTCTTTGCGACCCCATGGACTGCAGCACGCCAGGCTTTCCTGTCCTTCACCATCCTCCCGGAGCTTGCTCAAATTCATGTCTATCGAGTCAGTGATGCCATCCAACCATCTCATCCTCTGTCATCCCCTTCTCTTCCTGCCCTCAATCTCTCCCAGCATCAGGGTCTTTTCTAATAAGTTGGCTCCTTGCATCAGGTGGCCAAAGTATTGGAGCTTCAGCTTCAGCATCAGTCCTTCCAATAAATATTTAGGGTTAATTTCCTTTAGCATTGACTGGTTTGATCTCCTTGTTACAAAAACCCAAACAAACTTTTGGCCAACCCAATATACCCAAGAAACTGGGTTGCATCCCATGTCCCATAGGTTCTCCATTTCTAAAGCCCCTGAAGCTGGCAGAGGGAAGGCCTGGGAGTTCTAAGGCTGCAGCTGGGATTAGGACTCATGGATCCCAGTGCTCAGTGCCCTGCACCCTCTGAAAGTTGCGATGCATATTCCTGAGAATACTTAAAAGTCTATCTGGAAGTGTGTTATATCAGTGAGGACATTTGGGGCTTTGAGTGAGAAGCCCAACTGGAATTAGTCAAACAGAAAAAAGAATTTAGTGGTCCACATCCCTAGGAAGTCCAGGGCTGGGTAAGGCTTCAGGAAGGGCTGGATCTGGGGACTCTGCCTCCCTCTCTCAGCCTGGTGTCCTTCTGTGTGACAGCCTCTCTCAGAGCTTCTTTAACATCCTGGTTAATCAGCTCCTATCAAGTCACATACTTTCTTTTGGATCGATGACTATGTCGAGGGGGTAGAACAGGGTAATATGATTTGCGGGCAGCCTGGAGTGTTGCAATTGATTACAACCACATGCAATGGGAGACAGGATGTCCCTCAGAGCAAGTGATACTGGACAGACTAAAGCAGCAGGAATCTACATGCAAATGATCTGTCTGTATGGACAGGAAGATCAATAAGTCAAATAATAACAAGATCCACTTGCCAACAGTGTAATTAATCCCAATTGTAGTTTTGCCTCCTTAAATTCTACCACAGGCCTAATGAGAAGGCTCTGGATTCTTGAGTAAATAATTTGGGGAATGTCTCTACTAATTCAAAGAGGATCTAAGAACTGTTTTCTATTGACAAATGTCTCTATAAAAAGGAACCCGGGTTATAATCAATACAGTAAGGAAAACACCATGACTTCAATATCAGATGCTGAAAAGAAAAGGGAACATACTGTCTAATAATGAAAAGGACCCACAATTGCATCTGGGACTAACAGTCCCGAGATTTTCCCTGGAAACCCCTTAAGGTCTCCGTAATTATTTGCAAGGCTCCCTTAATTCAAGTGATCTGCTTTCTATGGAAACCCTAATCATACAAAACACATGCAAAACTGAAACAAAGTAAAATTTCAAGAAACTGAACGCCTACAATAACTCACAGCCAGCACTGATAGGGTGTGACTGGAAACAGCCGTGGCATTTGGGGCCTGAGCGGCAAGAGTCTGTAAGGATGAGAGAGTTGTCGGAAGCCACAGTGCTGAGGGCTGATACCAACACACAGTTCCAAGGTCTAAGAGAAAAGCCCTAGGCCCTGCGGTGGGGTGGCCTGGAAGTCTTTTCCAGTCTCGTGAACCTTCTGTGCCCTCGATCGAGTTCTTCTCTTGAGCTTCGTGCCTGCGGGCTGTGACTCTGGAAGGCACTTCTGCTCCCAGTGAACTGGCGGGATTACTGATCTAAGGAGGCATCTTGCAGATGGCACCAACTATCACAGATTGGTCTAACCCAGGAGCTGGTGCACTTTTTCTTTAAAGGACAGGAAAGCTCATATTTGGGTCTTCAGGAGCCCTTAGTCTACTCAGCCAGCCTAGCGGGAAAGCAGCCCTGGGCAAAATGCAGATGAATGGGCATGATGGAGGTCCAATAAAAGCTTCTTGACTTAACAAAGATGACCTTTGAATTTGACCCGATGGCCAGAGTGAGCTGACCTCTAGTCCAATTGGTTGTTCTTCCCGTCCTCTAAGAGTTAGCTCATCCCTGTCATCCAATGAATTCTTCTGTCCCTTGTCAGAGAGCACCCTTTTATGGATGGAATTGAGTTTGGGGGGTACCCTTCCCTACCCGCCAGGCTTCCCTGGTGGCTCAGACGGTAAAGAATCTGCCGGCAGTGCTGGAGACCCGTGTTTGATCCCTGGGTAAGGATGATCCCCTGGAGAAGGACGTGGCAACCCACTCCTGTATTCTTGCCTGGGAAATCCCATGGACAGAGGAGTCTGGTGGGCTACAGTCCATGGGGTCGCAAAGAGTCAGACATGACTGAGAGACTAACACACCTACACACCCGCACCCTCCCTCCCCCACCCCGGCCAAATTCAATGGTGAAGTCCTAGGTTCAGCTGTGACTGCCTTTGGAGAAGGGTTTTTCCTTTTTTTTTTTTTTTTTGAGAAGGTAATTAAAGTTAAGTGAGGTCAGCTGAGAGAGGTGCTAATTTGCTAGTCCTGGTGTTCTTGGAAGAGGAAGAAGAAACCCAGCCCCTTCCTTCTCCACCAGAGAGGATGCAGCAAAAGTGGCCATCTGCCGCCAGGAAGAGAGTTTGTACCAGAAACCCACCCCGACGGCCCCTTGCTTTGGGACTTGCAGACTTCAGAACTGTGAGGAAACCAATTTCTGTTGTTTAAGCCCCCTAGCCCGTGATATTTTATAAGGGCAGCCCCAATAGCTTAATACAGAGACCCACAAATTAACTGTATGAATCAGCTTGTCTCCTGAAATTTCTTTCTTCCCGCCCTCCCTTCCTTCCTTCCTTTCTCTGGAAAAATTTTTACATCACTCAAATGGGGGTAAAAACATCTGCCCTGCCTATCTAACAGCTTTTTTTTTCCTGAAGCTTAAATGAAATCGGAAACACAAGGTCCAGTATAGTCCAAGTGAATATATTAAAGTATTCGTTTAAGCTCTACCACCTGTATTTGCAAGTATAACGGGACCCCGAGGGTGAGGCCTTCCCCGCCCCCACCAAGCGAGGTTACTCGGTCAGTGGAGTGGTGGTATTTGCATTTATTGGCTTGTGTGCTTTTATTTTTTGAGAGGTAGAGGAGCTGCAAGGAGGCTTGGAGGAGAAAACATGGCTGAAAAGGGTTCTGCTTCTGTGAAGTGAAAGTATTAGTTGCTTAGCCATGCCAGGCTCCTCTGTCCATGGGATTTCTCAGGCAACAATACTGGAATGTGTTGCCTTTTCCTTCTCCAGGGGATCTTCTTTTACCAGGGATCGAACCTGGGTCTCCTGCATTACAGACAGATTCTTTACCATCTGAGACACCTCTGGCTAGTCCATAGTGGTTTTCCTCTACTCTTTGATGCTGACCCTCTAGCTGGCATGTGTGTGCACAGGCAGAGGGGTACAGGAGTTTGGGCTCAGAACTGGGAACATTTGAGTGAAGAAAGTAATGACAGCCTCTGAGCAATATCAGGGAGAAAAGCAGCAGGGTCCTGTGACAGGAGTTACAGGCCGGGGACTGGCTGTAGATGACAGAAGCCATCTTTATGGCTTCTGCATATTCCCTCTCATCTTCTCTCAACCCATCTCTGAGGTTTCAAGCTCCTAGTTTCTCATGAAAATGTTGGATCAAGATGCTTGTTTTTCCTTTGGTATCATCCATAATAGGGCTTCCCAGGTGGCTCAGTGGTAAAGAACCCACCTGCCAATGCAGGAAATGTGGGTTCGATTCCTGGGTGGGGAAGATCCCCTGGAGGAGGAAATGGCAACCCTCTCCAGTATTCTTGCCTGGAGAATCTCATGGACAGAGGAGCCTGGCCAGCTACCGTCCATGGGGTCACAAACAAGTCAGACACTGCTGAGCAACTAAGTGCACACATGCACACACACACACACACACACATCATCCATCATGTATAGTTCACAATAATAGTGACTATGGTTAACTGTGTAATTCTGACCTGTGTGCTACCATGCTAGGCATTTTTTTTTTTTTATAATAAACCTTTAAAATTAGAGTTGTTTTAGATCTACTGAAAAGTTGTAAAGGCATACAGAGTTCCCATAGCGGCACACTCAGTTTGTCCTATTCTTGTCTCCCATGAGTATAGTGCATTTGTCACAAGAAGTAAACCAATTTTGATACATTAATATTAACATTCATTCTTGATTTGAATTTTTTTTGTTTCCAAATAAGGCTTTCCTCTTCGTATTCCTTTTATTTATATATTTGAATCTTTTGGCGGCACAGTGAGGCATGTGGGATCTTAGTTCCCCAACCAGGGATTGAACCCACCCCCCTGCACTGGAAGGTGAAGTCTTAACCACTGAAACTCCAGGGATGTCCCGGAAGTTTGTTAGTTTTTATCTAATGTCCTTTTTCTGTTCCAGAGTGCCATCCAGGATGCCACATGACAGTAGATCATCCTGTCCCCTGGAGCTTCCCTTGGCTGTGACGGTTGGTCGGGCTCTCCTTGCTTTTCAAGACCTTCACAGTTTGGAGGAGAACTGGTCAGGTATGTTGTAGAATGTCCCTCGACTGGAATATGTCTGCCCCACGCATTGTTTTTTACTCTCATGGCTAAGCTTCACTGTTGGTATGAATGACTCATTTCGTCATCCCAGATGAAAACAGTCAGGCACAGAGAGGTCAAGGAACTTCACCAAAGTCACACAGCTAGCAAATGACAGAAGCAGTGATCAAACTTCAGGTTGACATGCCTTCATGCCATACACTGACTTGGCCTCCCCAGCTCCTAGCTGCTGAATTCTTGACACTGAAATCATTCCCTTTAAAGCTATCAGGGTGACCTCTTTGGTGGCTGCTCTTGCATACAGGTTTACATAATTTACTGATAAATTTCATTAGGTGAGAGCTTTTCTCCAGTAGTTATTTGCTGAACTATTTGTGTCCCTTCAATGGCTGCTTTTTAGGGCAGTTGGTTAATCCAGAAAGGATGTCACTAGAAAATATTCAACAACCCATGTTTCTCAGCATGGTTCTCCAACTGCACACTTGGTGTCTACAGTGGTCACTTGGACCACTTGTTACACACGCACTACGCCGGGGTAGGATGTCCTTCTGGGCTGGTTGGCCCAGGATGTGGTGCTAGAAACCCAAATGGGACAGTCTGGGCAATCCTGGGTGGTTTGTCACCCTACCGCAGAGTTCTGGGACTCACTCAGGGCCAGAAATTCTGCTTTTAAACAAACTATGCAAGGAATTATTCTAAGCACAGAGAAGTCGGAGACCCAGTGCATTGGATATGGAAACGAATTGCTGGAATTGCCGGAGATGGATTTCTGGAGATAACTGAGAGGACCTCGATTTTCGTGTCTTTTGGTTTGTCTGATTCTGCCTGGAGTTGAGGTAGAATAATCTCATCCAGCCTCTGGCCCTGATAACACCCGTGGGGATGCTTTTGCCCTCCAGGTAAAAAATAGGCAGTACAGTTCTTCTCCAGTTCCACCTTTGAGTTGAGGAATGATGGAAGCTCTTAGAAGACATAAGGTCCTTAGGAGGTCATTATTTATCAGTTAGGATTAATGAATCTATATTAACTTGGGGTGGTGGTTCTCAATCTTGGCAGCTCAATAGAATCACCAGCGAGCATTTAAAAATTCTAACGCCAGACCAATTTCACCAGACCAATTTCACCAGAATCTCTGGGATTGAAACCCAGGCAGCAGTAGTTTTAGAGTTTGAGACCCGTGGATCCAAAGCAGTACTGTCCAGTAGAAATAATACCTGAGGCATTATATTCCAGTAGTCATATTTTTAAAAGTAAAAGAGAAGCATGTGAACTTTTTAACTCAACATATCTGAAATTGTATTTTAACCTCGAATCATTCTAGAAAACGTGACCCATGTTGCATACATTTTTTCATGCTAGGTCTTTGAAATCTGGTGTGTATTTTACATTTAGAGCACTTTCTCAATTCAGATACTAAGTTTTCATCGGAAATACTTGATCTGTATTTAGATTCATGTATCAGAGTTGTTCCCAACATATTTAGAAGTATTCCAGTAATGGAATAAAGTATTATATTTTAGATTTATATTTTAATAATTATAATAAGGCAGTTTCTCGGTCTCACCAATCACATGTCAGTTGAATAGACAAGTGGCTCATCACCGCTTGTACTGGGTAGCGTGGATCTAGGGCAGTCCTTCTCAGACTTGAATTTGTACATACAGACCACCAGGGAATCTGGTTAAAATCTTGGTATTGATTCACGAGATCTGGGGTGCAGTCTGAGACTCTGCATCTCTAACAAGCTCCCAGGTGGTGCTACTGATGTAGGGACCACACTTGGAGTAGGCAGGGACGAGAGTCGTCATGCAGGAGGGCTGCCTCAGCTGATTTCTTCACTTGCTTAGTGGTGGTATTCACCCATTTCAAAGGCTAGGAAATGTGTGTTGGTACGAATAAATCAGTAAATGAAACAGACAGGTAGACAACACAACATAACACACATGAGTATGTATCTGAAGTGTGTGTGTGTATAAAATGTCTGATCATGTCTAGACACATGAGTAAGCTCTGCAGATAGAACTGTTGAGTACTACGTGTGTTATTTATCTTCTTCACTTTCTTTCAAATTCAACTGGCTCTTCTTCGGTTCACTGGAAGGGAACAACAGCTGAGTGTTTAATCTTGATTTAAGTCCCTGTGTTCCCTTGTTTGCTTTTTTAAATGAGTGCAGTAGGTTTCTGCATTGTGTTTCAGTGTTTGAAGGTTTTTAAAAAGTATTTGATGACCCAGGCTCTCTGTGGTTTGTGTACAGTTCAGAGTAAATCCCAGTTCCTTTTGTTGCCCTTGTACTCCTCTGTGGAAATTGCGTGCCCCAGTGCTTGTGTTTATTTTTATAGATGCTTTTTTATTCTTCTCTCGACATCACTATGGAAAGGTTATGTGTTGCTTCTGAAGTGTTGTTTCAACACTTATAGAATTACTCAGTTCAGTTGGTTCCTCTGAGCCAAAGCTGGTTTAACTCCTATGCCAAGTTCTAAAAAATGGATAAACAAACAAACAAAAAATTCGAAAAACAGAAACTAAAAATGATCTGAGTTTGCTTTTTGAGGATTTATAATTTGAAAAAGCCGTTTGTGTATGAAAGGCAACCAAAATCATAGTGAAATTAGAGGAACTGGCTTTTTTTGTGTGAGCAAACACCATTATTTTTGGCAATTACGGAATGAAATCAGACAAAAGAAGATAGGGATGTAGCCATTAAAAACTTATGGGGGAAAAGCCAGAGAAAATAACCCACTAAAATTGAAGGAAATAAAATGAGGAATAATAATTGGGTATATCAAAGGAGGATGGAGAAGAAAAATTATTTTTACTTTAATCCCAACTTTAATTTTATTATCTACTATTGACCAGGTGAAGTGGGGAAATTCTTTTTCTTTGTGGAACAGATTCTTTATTCTATACACAGTTGTAGAGCCACCCAATTATAAGGGCTGGCATCATCCATGAAAATGGCTTTTAGTTCAAAAGTTTAATTCACTGGGCTAGATTCTAGAGGATTCAAAAGTCCCAAGGGAGATCAAGGTGAAGCTGAATATTAAATGAATATTTTCTTTATTTTTGTTTTAACTGCATAGGTATCTCTGGGAGAAGTTAATATGCTACATTTTTTATTTCCTGTGCATCATACTGCATTTAATTACAGCTAATAATAATAGTTAATATTCATTAACTGCTTAAAATATCAGGGCCTTATTAATTGCTTTTTTGCATTATTTTATTTAATTCTCATAACAACTTCATGACATAGGTACTATTGGCGTGTAATTTTTAAAGTGCTAAAAACAGGAGTCTCACACAAATAGAGAATGAATGCCTGTGAAGAATTTATTCAGCTCATTAATGATGGGAACCCTAAGAGGGTTATGATGATGCCATGGGCATTTTGAAGAATTCAATATTTATAGACATTTTGAGGGGAAAATAGCATGATAGAATAATATTGCTAGGGTAGATTCAAAACTGGTTAAAATCCTACAGGGCAATAAAACCATAACCTTTGAGGTTATCTTTACCACTGGATAAAAATCGATGTATTAATATATGACTTCAGAGCATGTGAATTCTAATCAAATAAAAGAAAGTCAAACAGACATATGTTCCCTAGATAATTAACTCTTCAGTAGGCAGGTTAGTGCTCCAGTAAGATTTTAAAAGGTCACGCCACAGCCCATTTCACCTCATTCAAAGTTGGTGATAATTTTCTTCAGAAAATTAAAATTATCCACGCTTTACTAATGGAGAAAATTGATGCTTACAGATGTTAAATAACATGATAAGGGAATCACAGTAAGGGCAGAGCAAGACTGGAACTCGGGTCCTTCTGACCCTTTAACCAACCCTTATACTAGTTGAAATCCATTTGACCTGTCTTCCATAATTCTTTGATTATTGTGTGTGTGCCCACGTGTGGGTGTGTATATGGGGGTACACACATGTGGGGAGGGAGGGTGGAAAGAATGAGAGAGGATTTGGAAACTGGTATTCTTAACTGGATATTGTGGGGGCTTTTATTGGCAAAGCTTTTTCAGATGATATTAACCTTTTGACCTTTATTTCCTTTTTTTTTTTAAAGGAAAACCTCATTATCCCTTGCCCATTAAAACACCTGTAATTAAGGAGAAGGTGTCTCTCTCAGTTTCTTAGGGCTGGGGGTAGCGCCTGCACTGAACCATCACACACATTATCCTTGCCCTTGACCACCAGCACACATTTGAGAGCTGGCTGGCTAGGGGAGTTAGACTTTGAAGTTCTGAAATAGGCTTTTCCTTGGTACAAAGCAAAATGTGTTCATGCCGAATCTAAATCCACGAACCCCAGTCTGTAATCAACTCAGCTACCCAGCTTAGATCAAAGAGAGTTAATCCATGCCTTTTAGGTGTAATTTAATGAAGATACACTCTCTAAAATCTAGCAGGTTTCAGAGAAAGAGAGGGGAGAGAGGGGAAGAAGGGAAGAGAGGAAAAGAGAAAGAAAGAGATGATAGTAACTGAAGGTGAAGTTCACTTTTGTACCCATCTAGAAGACCAGAGCAGAGAAGGTGATGGCACCCCACTCCAGTACTCTTACCTGGAAAATCCCATGGACAGAGGAGCCTGGTAGGCTGCAAGTCCATGGGGTCGCAAAGAGTCGGACACGACTGAGCGACTTCACTTTCCCCTTTCATGCGTTGGAGAAGGAAATGGCAACCCACTCCAGTGTTCTTGCCTGGAAAATCCCAGGGGGAGCCTGCTGGGCTGCTCTCTATGGGGTTGCAAAGAGTCGGACACGACTGAAGCGACTTAGCAGCAGCAGCAGCAGAAGACCAGAGACCAGATTTAAAGGTTAAAACATGGGGGTAGGAGGAGCATGTGCATTTAGAAACATGGCAGCCTGGATGGGCTTTGCTCCTTTCCTTGGCTCACCGAGTTCTAATCTCTTTGCCTCCCTTGAGCCGGGGAGTTGCCAAAAAGTGGGTCACTAGCGAGGGTGAGACTGTGGGCTCTGTTGTGGGGGGAGCCCAGGAGCTGGAGAAACCAAGGCTGGACTCATGCACAAGGCAAGGCAGGCACCTGATGATGGCGGGTGGGTGGCAGATTCTAGCTAAGAAGAAGAAGTGAAGTCACCCAGTCATGTCTGACTCTTTGCGACCCCATGGACTGTAACCTACCAGGCTCCTCCTTCCATGGGATTCTCCAGGCAAGAGTACTGGAGTGTGTTGCCATTTCCTTCTCCAGGGGATCTTCCCGACCCAGGGATCAAACCAGTGTCTCCCACATTCCAGGCAGACGCTTTAACCTCTGAGCCACCAGGGAAGCCCAAGATCCCAGCTGGATTTCCTTAATCTATGGTGATGCTACTTGAGTATTCTGGGTGTATGCCACTCCCTGTGAGTAATAAAAGAGACAGGTGTAAGAACTAAGAGTGGCCATGTGACCAGTTGTAGAAATGAGGGTTGTATTAAGGCATTTTTCTTCCTGTTTTGATAGGGATATATCTGTATATATCAATAAAATCCATCCTCCTTCCCACTGTTATGGAATAAGGAGTGAGTGAAACCCATATTTCAGTTTTTACATTGCCCAGTGAAGGTGTTAGTCACTCCATCGTGTCTGACTCGTTGAGACCCCATGGACTGCCGCCCATCAGGCTCCTCTGTGCATGGGACTTCCCAGGCAAGAATATTGGAGTGGGTTGCCATTTCCTCCTTCGGGGGATCTGCCTGCCCCAGAGATTGCACCCAGGGTCTTCTGCATTGCGGGCCAATTCTTGACCATCTGAGCCACCAGGGAAAGAGCTATTGTGATTAAACTAAAGGACAGTCATCAACTGTTTATGGATAAAATAACAAACAGGACTTGGTGGCTCCATTTGTGGGGGACGCTTGAGTGAGTTTGGGGCAGATAGGAAATCCCTGCAACAAGTAGGACAGAAGCACTATGTTGTTTATTTCATTTGAAAGTTAAAAAGGGGTAATGGGAGATGGAGGGATGCTGCCTTGACCAAGGAGAGGAATGTGGTGGCCTAGCCATTGTCAAGTAGGTATGATTGCTGCTGCTGCTAAGTCACTTCAGTCGTGTCCGATTCTGTGTGACCCCATAGACATCAGCCCCCTCTAAAGATCGCTTCTACGCTGCTGAAGAGCAGGTGGGCACAGCATCCCTTCCAATTCTCTTCCCTGTATGATCTGGAGTTCATATCAGTCGCTTACTCGTGTCTGACTCTTTGTGACCCTATGAATCGCAGCACACCAGGCCTCCCTGTCCATCACCAACTCCTGGAGTTCATTGAGACTCACGTCATCGAGTCAGTGATGCCATCCAGCCATCTCATCCTCTGTCATCCCCTTCTCCTCTTGCCCCCAATCCCTCCCAGCATCACAGTCTTTTCCAACAAGTCAACTCTTCGCATGAGGTGGCCAAAGTATTTGAGTTTCAGCTTTAGCATCATTCCTTCTAAAGAAATCCTTGAGAATGGACTGGTTGGATCTCCTTGCAGTCCAAGGGACTCTCCAGAGTCTTCTCCAACACCACAGTTCAAAAGCATCAATTCTTTGGTGCTCAGCCTTCTTCCCAGTCCAACTCACATCCATACATGACCACAGAAAAAACCATAGCCTTGACTAGACAAACCTTTGTTGGAAAGTAATGTCTCTGCTTTTGAATATGCTATCTAGGTTGCGCATAACTTTGCTTCCAAGGAGTAAGCGTCTTTTAATTTCATGGCTGCAGTCACCATCTGCAGTGATTTCAGAGCCCAGAAAAATAAAGTCTGACACTGTTTCCACTGTTTCCCCATCTATTTCCCCTGAAGTGATGGGACCGGATGCCAGGATCTTCGTTTTCTGAATGTTGAGCTTTAAGCCAGCTTTTTCACTCTCCACTTTCACTTTCATCAAGAGGCTTTTTAGTTCCTCTTCACTTTCTGCCATAAGGGTGGTGTCATCTGCATATCTGAGGTTATTGATATTTCTCCCAGCAATCTTGATTCCAGCTTGTGTTTCTTCCAGTCCAGCGTTTCTCATGATGTACTCTGCATATAAGTTAAATAAACAGGGTGACAATATACAGCCTTGACGTACTCCTTTTCCTATTTGGAACCAGTCTGTTGTTCCATGTCCAGTTCTAACTGTTGCTTTCTGATCTGCATACAGGTTTCTCAAGAGGCAGATCAGGTGGTCTGGTATTCCCATCTCTTCCAGAATTTTCCACAGTTTATTGTGATCCACACAGTCAAAGGCTTTGGCATAGTTAAAAAAGCAGAAATAGATGCTTTTCTGGAACTCTCTTGCTTTTTCCATGATCCAGCGGATGTTGGCAATTTTATCTCTGGTTCTTCTTCCTTTTCTAAAACCAGCTTGAACATCAGGAAGTTCACGGTTCACATATTGCTGAAGCCTGGCTTGGAGAATTTTAAGCGTTACTTTACTAGCGTGTGAGATGAGTGCAATTGTGCGGTAGTTTGAGCATTCTTTGACATTGCCTTTTTTTGGGATTGGAATGAAAACTGACCTTTTCCAGTCCTGTGGCCACTGCTGAGTTTTCCAAATTTGCTGGCATATTGAGTGCAGCACTTTCACAGCATCATCTTTCAGGATTTGGAATAGCTCAACTGGAATTCTATCACCTCCACTAGCTTTGCTTGTAGTGATGCTTTCTAAGGCCCACTTGACTTCACATTCCAGGATGTCTGGCTCTAGGTCAGTGATCACACCATCATGATTATCTGGGTCATGAAGATCTTTTTTGTACAGTTCTTCTGTGTATTCTTGCCATCTCTTCTTAATATCTTCTGCTTCTGTTAGGTCCGGAGTTAGAGTCTGCCAAAGAGAGTAACGTGAGCTTTGTTCAGATGAAAGAAATAGAAGTTATTATGATCAGGGGTGATTGCAGCTGCGTGTTGGGCAGGAAGATGACTCACGGTGGCTTTTTAGGGAGTGTTGAAGACCAAGATGCTTTGGTGGTGTAGACAGAGATAGTTGCTGGGGGGAGCCGGGGGTGTTCATAAATTCTTGGATATTGGAGGAGAGGTCTGTAGAGCTTTTGGTAACCACCCATATTACTGGGATGGGCTGGTGGAGTCAAGTGTCTACTTTCCTGCATTTTGGTAGTGATTTTCTTTTTTTTTTTCCATTTTGGTATCGGCCTGCTTGACCTCTAGATATTCCAAACCTGATATAAGCCCTAATACTTCTTTATTGCTGGGATGGTTAGAATAACTTTATTTTTTTGGTCGAATCTAAGCTTATGCAGATAGTTTGAGAAGTGCATCTCTGATTTATTTAAGAAACATGCTATTGGAAGATGGTGAAGATGCACTGAAGAAACGTAGGTGGTGCTGAGCGTGGTTTAAAAGTACAGGGCATGAGAAGCACTGTAATTTTCAATGGGACCTTAAGTTTGGCATCTTCAGTCTGTTTTGGAGAGACATCCACGTTTTTTTCCCAGGGGTCAGCAAACTCTGGCTTGTGAGCTAAATCCATCCTGTCATGTCACCTACCTTTGTAAAGTTTTATTGAAACACAGCTCTGCCTTTTTTTTTTTTTGACCATGACTGCTTTCCCCATCTGGAGAAGGAAATGGTACCCCACTCCAGTACTCTTTCCTGGGAAATCCCACGGATGGAGGAGCCTGGTAGGCTGCAGTCCATGGGGTCGCTAAGAGTTGGACATGACTGAGCGACTTCACTTTCACTTTCATGCACTGGAGAAGGAAATGGCAACCCACTCCAGTGTTCTTGCCTGGAGAACCCCAGGGACAGTGAAGCCTGGTGGGCTGCTGTCTATGGGGTCGAACAGAGTTGGACACAACTGAAGCGACTTAGCAGCAGCTTTCCCCATCGTGATAGTTATCTGCAGCAAAGGTCCTGTGGCACACAGAACCAACAACATTTGCTCTTTGGCCCTTTACAGAAAGTTTGCTGACCCCTATATTCTTGAAATTCCTACTTTCTTCAAAAATGGAAGCTTCCTTTCTCTGTCATCAACTTGGTTCACTTGCTGGGATTAGACTACATAAAAATACTCAATTTTATTTGACAGAGAGATGGAGAATGCCTATAAGACTCTTTCATCTGGCTCCAAGTACTCACTTACTAACACTTTGAACATGGCATTACAACGGGTTATTTTTTTAAATTAATTTTTATTTTAAACTTTTTAAAAATATTGGCATATGGTTGACAAATAATGTGATAGTTTCAGGTGACCAGCAAAGTGACTGAGTTATTTATATACACGTATCTATTCTTTTTCAAGTTCTTTTTTCATTTAGATTGCTATGTAATGCTGAGTAGATTTCCCTGTGCTATACAGTAGGTCCTTGTTGATTATCCATTTTAAATATAGCAGCATATACATGTCCATCCCAAACTCCTCCCTCTTCCCCTCATAAGTATCCTTCCTCACTTCCCCCCATTCCATTTTGTAAGTAAGTTCCTTTGTATAATTTCTTTTTAGATTCACTGTATAAGGGATATTGTACAATATTTCTCTGTCTGACTTCACTTAGTATGATAATCTCTAAGTCCATCTGTGTTGCTGCAAATGGCATTATTTCATTCTTTTTTTATGGCTGAGTAATACTCCATTGTGTATATATACCTCATCTTCTATGGTTTCCCTGATAGTTCAGTTGGTAAAGAATCTGCCTGCAATGCAGGGGATGCCGGTTCGATTCCTAGGTCAGGAA
This sequence comes from Bos indicus, assembly GCF_029378745.1. Classification (NCBI taxonomy): domain Eukaryota; kingdom Metazoa; phylum Chordata; class Mammalia; order Artiodactyla; family Bovidae; genus Bos; species Bos indicus. Next base: position 140,557,163 of record NC_091789.1, read on the forward strand.
GATCTGCTGGAGAAGGGATTGGCTACCCATTCCAGTATTCTTGGGCTTCTCTCGTGACTCTACTGGTAAAGAATCTGCCTGCAATGCAAGAGACCTGGGTTTGATCCCTGGGTTGGGAAGAGCCATAGGAGAAGGGAATGGCTACTGACTCTAGTATTCTGGCCTGGAGAATTCCATGGACTGTATAGTCCATGGGGTCGCAAAGAGACACGACTGAGTGACTTTCACTTTCATTTAATCTTCTCTATCCATTCCTTTGTTGATAGACTGCTTCAATGTCTTGGCTACTGTAAACAGTGCTGCAGTGAACATTGAGGTTCATGTGTCCTTTTGAACCATCAATGTGTCATTTTTAGTAAGCTGAGTTCCTTAATTATTTTGGCTCCCTTTGCAGTGTGTCTCTCCCTGCATTGCTTAAGGTAGACAGATAGGCTTTTGCTGCCTTACTGGCTCCCAGAAATCTCATCAGCACAAGGAATTTTCTGAAGGATAGTTCCAGTCTCTAATTGGAATTGTGACTGTCACAAATGCAAGGAGGATTGCTCCCTTCTCTCATAATCTTCAAATAATAACAAGAAGGGTTGAGATGTAGAAGTGGAGTATTTCACATCTTAAAATTCAACATGTTAGGAGCAGTTGAAAAGGTTTGATGCAGAAAGAAATGGCAACCCACTCCAGTATTCTTGCCTGGAGAATCCCATGGACAGAGGAGCCTGGCAGGCTATAGTCCATGGGGTCACAAGGAGTCAGACATGACTGAAATGACTAAGCATGCACATGATACATTATTGGAAATAGAGAGGAATAGTGATTAAAATGCTTTAAAAGCAAAACCCTCAGTGAGTCTGTTGAAATTATTCATTTTTTACTGACTGGTCTTGCTGATCCCGTCCCTTTATTAAATAACAAAATGAAGTTTCTTTTCTCTTCTTAAAAGTGTTGCTGTTAAAAAGAAACTTCTGGGGGCTTCCCTGGTGGTCCAGTGGTTAAGCATCCACCTGCCAATGCAGGGGACATGGGTTTGATCCCTGGGCTGGGAAGATTCCACATGCTGCTGGGCAACTAAGCCTGTGTACCACAGCTACTGAGCCTGAGCACCTAGAGCCTGTACTCTGCAACAAGAGAAGCCACCACAATGAGGAGTGCACACAGCAGCAAAAAGCCTATGCGCCACATGACAGACCAGCACAGCCAAAAATAAATAAATAATTGTTTTAAAAATAAAGAAACTCTGGAGAGGTATTGTTCAGTACACGTTACAGCCATGTTTTAACATTCAGAAAAGATTCTTTAACTTTTGTGATACTGCCTCTGCTGTAATCCATTGAGCCTGTAAATATGTAAGGTAATTAATCTATTGATAAATATAATCCATGTGCACATGTCTTTCATGAAGTCCAGCCCATGCTCATTTAGTTCATTTAAATGTGTGTGTGTGTGTGTGTGTGTGTGTGTGTGTGTGTGTGTGTGTACATACGTACTTAGTTCCTACTATAATGCAGGTTTTGCTTTAGTTCTGGGCTTGTGAGGACAGGAATCAAATAATGAGAGAAAGGAAAGTTCTGGAAACTTCTCTTGCACTCATCCTTTTATATTTTAGAGAAATAGCTCAGGGTTATACAAACCCTGTGTTTGTGGCTATGGAACTATCAGCTCTCACGTGGCTTAGTCAGGCAGCCCCCTCCACACTTACCCCTGGCATGTATCCTCTTCTCTGCCTTAGCTCTGCTCAGGGGAACTGCAAAAGCACAGAGGAAGGTCACTTTGAATGGATGTTTTTGTGAAGAGTCAACTCTAAAGTTTGTATTGGACCCAAGTTAAGATGGAGCAGCAGGAAGCCTCTTGCACTTGGCCTTCCAACTCCATAGTCTGATATTTATTCTTCTTGACAGGAAGATAGACTGCCAACTTTGTTTTTAATTATTTGAGTAAAATTACATACATCAGTCTCGCTTTTCTCACGCCTTCCTCTGAAATCCCATCTTCTGTGTAGCTGATGCTGATGAAATTGCCGGTTTGGGCATTAGTGCTTCTGTCAGCCAAGGGAGATGAAGTGAGTTAATATCCACACCCTGACATGAAGCCAGGAACGTTTACCCCAGCTTATCCCTCACTCCCTGCCTCCTTACCTGCCACCCTGTGGACGTACTGCATGTCGAGATCGCATCTAACCTGGCACCTGAATAAACACTTTCCAGTATGTTCTAATTCCCTACCTCCCCCCTCCCCCATTCATTCTTTTCTTTCTTTTTTTTTTAACAAAATAGTTGAATCTTCTTTTTGTATTTTAGTGTAAACATGGAACAAAGTGTAACTCATCATAACGGACATCTGTTACATGAATAGTGGCGAGCTCGTATCTTCAAGATTAATCACTGTTTCTATTCATTTGGAGTTAGCAATCTGTGACTTCAAGTAACTCCCTGATGAAACAGAACACACATTCTTTTCGCAGATGTATAGAAAGAGGAATAAATCTGCAATTTGGCAAGTGCTCCAGGTGCAGGACACAGTGCACGCTTATAATAAGAAAATATAATAACTGTCTTAGACTAATACAGGGTAAGTCTGACAAAGAGGAATTTATATAGTCGAAACTTCTTGAAAGCGGCCTCACCTGCATAGGTGTTTTCTAAACTCTAGCCCTGGGGGCCTGGAGTTTCCTGACCAAGTTTTCTCCTGTTATTTGTCCTCCTTGGAGACTTGAAATTCCTCATCACTTAGAAGCAAGATAGAAATTTGGAGGCTCTGAGGCATAACGGAATTATCGTCTGTAGGAGCCAGGGTCTTACTGGCTACCCTTCTTTGTCAAGGGATGTTTTCAGAAAGAGTGCGTTTCTGTGTGCTAGGACTGTGTATCCAAGACATCTGTCATACACGGCCCATTGAGTAATTGAGTCTGCATACGCTAATGATTCACAGTTGTATCCCCCTGCACATTGAGACAGACTCTTGCCCTGTAACCAGAATAAGGAGTCAACGGTGTCAAGTATTTGCTGAGTTCATTTATGCTATGAAATCATGCCAGCATTCATAACAAGGTCATTTATTCATTCAGTAATCATTTGTTGAGAACCTACTGTCCTGATCTTCGCACTGTTCTCATTTGGGGGATAAAGACATAACCTTTTTTCTTAAAAAAAGAATCATGTAATGCAGGAGACAGATATGTCTACACATGAGGCTGAATCTGTGGCAGATCCTTGAATGGGCATCTGTGCCATGGAATGGCACTCTCTCTCCATTGGCCTGTAGGCAGTGAGAATAAATTCAGCAGAAAACCAGAGGGTTGTTTGTCTGGGTCCTTGGTGAGCGTATTGGACATAGCATAGGGACAGAGTGGGAATGTTCTTGTCTTCCATAGGTTCCATTCTGCTTCTTTTCTGCTTCCAGAAGCAAACTTGGTGAGTAGAAGATAGAAGCTGGAAAATTATATAGCAGGGTCAAGGTTTGAGAGCAAGAGATGAGGGACAGCTTTGGCCACTTAACAGGTGTCATGATTGGATGGTAGGAGAAACATCAAATAATTCACCTCTGATTTCCTGCAGTTGACTGTGTTGAGGACAAACAAGATTGTCTGAAAATGGTAGATTGAAAGTTGTCAAAAGTTGGTAGTTTCCTTAGGTTCAGTCTATTAGCTCTAACATTCATGTACCTGATACAAAAATCCCCCAAAACAAGAGAATGAAAAATATGTGTCAGTTCTGGCCTTTGCCGGTCCATTTCCCTCAGGGAAGACCACCGCTGGAATTCTTTGAGAAGGTAATCTTACATATTCAAGCGTTTCTGTAATGTTCCATGTTGTTAAAATGGGGCCCTTCCAGGGGCACTTGTGGCTGAGGAGCAATGACGAGGGACACCGCATTCCAAGAGCCCACCAGGCCCTTCATTCTGAGTAAGCCAAAGAAACCCGGAGCAGAGGAGTCACTGACGTGGAAGATGAGTCAGGAGGATAGAGGAGAAAGATACATTTGTGAGGGAGTGTTTTTTTTTTTGAGGAAGTAGCACCGAGAGTCCTACCGTTCCTAACCCCAAGAATGAAGGCAGGGGACTTCTCCCCCTAACCCCGTCACAGCGAGGAGCACACGTCTGGGCCTCATGCTGAGACCCGTGAGGTCTGTTCTTGCATCCTAGGACCCCACAGGGCTGGAGCTGGTACCTGACTCAACTGCAGAAGCCCACATGGCTTATGGCGGATGGAGAGGGCTCCATCTGGAGCAACTGTTGATTCATGTAGTCCGTAGAGCTCAGCCCCCGGGGGTACAGAGCCAGGCTCCAACAGTGCAACGTGTGCATCTTCTCTTGTCCGACTGGCTCCCGGATGGGGTCCAAAACTGTCAGCAGGCAGATGAGATTAGAAGAAAGGAGAGGAAGGAGAAGGGAGGGAGGGATGGAAGGAGGGACACGGCCTGCCCTTCGATCACCTTGCATGTCTCTAAAATACGCCAGCCAGAGGTCATAGTACATAAGTACAACTTCTTAGTTGAGACACAGAATGGAGTGAAATTCTCAGATCTGGCGGAATCATAAAATGGATGGGAGGAGGTGAGAGTCATCAGTTCCTTGGCATTTGCTCTGGGGAGGATGTGGGTCCCCTGTATGGATCCTCCCCTCCCTCATGTCAAGGCTGCTTTTTGCCTGCTAGATCATGAGCTTGGGGACAGCTTCTCTTTCTCAGAGACTTCTGAATCTAGATGAAAGACAGTTCCAGAATTTTAACCCTGGGCCTTAATTGAAGAAATTAGTCCTGGGATATTTGAGCCTTGGGAGAAAAAGACATGCTAGTGTTGAAATTTCTGTGGTTTATTTTGTTGCTGGAGATGAATGGTTGATTCCACTTTGAGGATGATTGCTCCTCAGTTGTGGCAAGAAAAATACCCACAGTAAACTTTTTGGTTATGCCAAAGGGAAGCTGTAACTGTGAGCCATGTGCATAATAATTCTTCATAGCAGGCTGGAGTTGAACCCTCACAGGAAGGGAACCTGAGACTGGTAATCAAGGATAAACTAGCGTTTCCTCTCTCTAAGTCCCAGGAGAGTTGGGGTATGGGGGAGACAACAGTCAAAACCCCTCCCAGGATGAGTGGGTAATGGGAGGTGGGCTCTACTCCATAACATGGTGGATACCAGGAGCTGCACTAGTTCCCATCTGATTTCCTAGTAGCCTCATGTAGTCAGTAAAATTTGATTAACTTCTAGAGCCTGGTCTTAGCCATGCTTTGTGAAATTAAAGGAGGGATAGGGTCCCTGTTGGGCTTCCCTGGTGGCTCAGCTGGTCAAGAATCCACCTGTACTGCGGGAGACCTGGGTTCAATCCCTGGGTTGAGGAGATCCCCTGGAGAAGGGAAAGGCTGCCCACTCCAGTATTCTGGCCTGGAAAATTCCACAGACTGTTTAGTCCATGGGGTCACAAAGAGTCGGACATGACTGAGTGACTTTCACTTTAAAGTGAAAGTTGGGGGCAAAACTGTGAGAAGAGTTACTGTAACCTTCTGGGAAAGACTAGGAAATCGTCGGGCACTGAATTCCAGGACTGGCTGTAGGCCCCCAAGGGCACCAGGGTGAACTGAGGGATAGTTAACACACCATTAGGCATCTTGATTCATGGACCTGACATTTGAAGTTCCTATGCAATATTGTCCTTGAGAGTATCAGACTTTACTTTCACTACCAGACACATCCACAACTGGGCCTGCTTTCTGCTTTGGCTCAGCCTCTTCATTCCTTCTGGAACCATTTCTCCACTCTTATCCAGTAGCATATTGGACACCTGCTAACCTGGGGGGTTTATCTTTCACTGTCTTTTCCTATTTTTTTCCATCTTTTTGTCTTTTCCTACTGTTCATGGGGTTCTCAAGGCAAGAATGCTGAAGTGGTTTGCCATTCCCTTCTCCAGAGATGCCTGAGCTCAGGAACATTCTGTCAGGAGCGGGCATTTGAGCACTATTACAGGAAGGTGGCACTAGTGGTAGAGAACCTGCTGCCCCTGCAGGAGACATAAGAGGTGCAGGTTCCATCCCTGGGTCGGGAAGATCCCCTGGAAGAAGGCGTGGCAACCCACTCTAATATTCTTGCCTGAAGAATTCCATGGATAGAGGAGCCTGGTGGGCTACAGTCCATGGGGTCGCAGGACTTGGACGTGACTGAGAGACTTAGCACAAGCATCAGATCAGTTCAGTCACTCAGTTGTGTCTGACTCTTTGTGACCCCATGAGCTGCAGCATGCCAGGCCTCCCTGTCCATCACCAATTCCCAGAGCCTACCCAAACTCATGTCCAAGCACAAGGATACGCAGGGACATTAAAGGGAATTGTCACCATGAGGTACATCTGGACATCAGTATTGGAAGGACTTGAGTCATTTCTCTAATACTCCATCTTACCCAGCCACTGTTTGGGTGTCTGTAGTCATTCTTTGGTAACTTTGCATGGAGTTACTTAGTAGAAAATCCTTTCCCAATGAAGAGTGCATTCAGGCTTCCTTACTTGCCTCTTTCTAGCTGTCTCTTATGCTCCTCACTTCTGCACTTGTCTCTTCAGTTAAGCATTCTTTGGTCGAGGAGCATGGTGTATGGTAGGAGCATCACTTTGAAGTCATGAAAACTGTCAGCATCAACTTCACTTCTCATTGGCTGAATATTCTTGGACAAAGTATCTCATTTCCCCCAGCCTGTGTTTCTACAGTTAATACTTAGAAAGTGTGGATACTGAACTGTAGCCACTGTTTGCTCAGATGTTCATAGATTTGACCTAGTAGGAGCCTCTTTAAGGTGGTTCCACTGTCCCTTTGAAATGATTCTATTTGTCTTTGAAATCTTCCTTGATTTCTGGCACTACAAAAATCCTGGGTTCATCTTGTATCTTCCCTGCCACTGAACCAGATCTTGAATTGGCCATTTCTCCAAGAAACTCTGATCCATTTCAGAAGGGGGGATAAAATTAAAGGCCAGAACCTAAAGGTTTGGACGTTATTTCTACTGGTCATTTTACTCATCAAAACCAGACAGTACATATTTTTTAAATGTATGACTTCATATTAATAATACATATTTCCAACTCAAATTAACAATACTAGTTTGCTGCTAAGTCACTTCAGTCATGTCCAACTCTGTGAGACCCCATAGATGGCAGCCCACTAGGCTCCCCCATCCCTGGGATTCTCCAGGCAAGAACACTGGAGTAGGTTGCCATTTCCTTCTCCAATGCATGAAAGTGAAAAGTGAAAGTGAAGTTGCTCAGTCGTGTCCGACTCTTATCGACCCCATGGACTGCGGCCCACCAGGCTCCTCCATCCATGGGATTTTCCAGGCAAGAGTGCTGGAGTGGGGTGCCATTTCCTTCTCCAACTAGTTTGCTACTTTAATTTTATAATCATAACTGTATTCTCTTAAATGGAAAATCTTTTTGTTTTACTAATAGCATGCTACAAGAAAAATTCAAAATAACAACACAAATATTGCCACAAAAATAAAACAAACAATACAAAGAAGTACAAATATTACTACAAAAAATAAAAACAGAATGAACAGTACCCAGCACAGGAAGCTACTAATTGAAAAATACCAAAATCATGGGGTTGTGATGAGGATGTAATGATGTATGTCAGTTTCTGAGAATAACACTTTGGACAACAGTCAGTACCGGATAAATATTAGCCTTCTACCCTTGCTCTGCTAATTCCCTGTCTATTTCAAACTTTTTCTTAGGAATCTTTTTTTTCCCAAAACTTATTTATTTTTAATTGAAGGAAAATTGCTTCATAATATTGTGTTGCCCTGTGCCATACATCAACATGAGTCAGCCATAGATACACATGTCCCCTCCCTCTTTAACCTGCCCCCAACCCCCCACCCCTCTAGCTTGTTACAGAGTCCTGGGTTGAGTTCCCTGAGTCATGTAACTGTTGGATAAAGCCTAAATATAGCCTGGCATTTTGGCCTTCTGCAAACCTCCTATGTGCTTTCCCTAATGCCCAACTACTCTCTTGTATTCCTGCTGGAGTTCATTGAATTCTTTCAACATGGCATATGTACATCTGCATTTCAGTTTCCTTTCAGTGTTCCATTCCCCTTCTTCCTTCCCTTCCTTTCAAATGCATTGCATATTCTTGCCCTTTGTAATTGAAACAATCACTTGAACAGACATTACATTCTTACATGTTTATTTGAACCTCTTTGTCTTTTCTCATGTTAATGCCATACCCTTTTATGATAGTAACTTTATTACATGTTTTAAAACAATGTTTTTTAATTTATTTATTTTAATTGGAGGCTAAGTACTTTACAATATTGTAGTGGCTTTCGCCATACATTGACATGAATCAGCCACAGGTGTACATGTGTTCCCCATCCTGAACCCCCTTCTCACCTCCATCCCCATCCCATCCCTCAGGATCATCCCAGTACACCAGCCCTGAGCACCCTGTCTCATGCATCAAACCTGGACTGGCAATCTATTTCACATATGGTAATGTACATGTTTCAATGCTATTCTCTCACATCGTCCCACCCTCTCCTTCTCCCACAGAGTCCAAAAGACTGTTCTTTATCTCAGTGTCTCTTTGGCTGTCTCACATATAGGGTCATCATTACCATCTTTCTAAATTCCATATATATGCATTAATATACTGTATTGGTGATTTTCTTTCTGACTTACTTCACTCTGTATAATAGGCTCTAGTTTCATCTACTTCATTAGAACTGATTCAAATGCATTCTTTTTAGTAGTTGAGTAATATTCCATTGTGGATATGTACCACAGCTTTTTTATCCATTCATCTGCTGATGGACATCTGGGTTGCTTCCATGTCCTAGCTATTGTAAACAGTGCTATGATGTTTAGCAAATCTATCTTCATTATTACATTTCAAAAATTTCTTGTAATTTTCATAAAACTTTATAACCCTTTTCACCTGATTCTTCACCTCCATGCCAAAGAAAATAATCCCACAGTCCAAATGAAGTTCACTTGGATTCTTGGGGAAATAGCATTAAACCGATAGATTGACCTTTTTTATTCAGTCTTCCAGAAAAGGACCCTGGTATTTCCCTACCTTTTAGAAGATCTTATTTTAATAATTTTAATATAATTTTGTATATAAATAATGGAGTAATACTAATGATTTAGGAATAAGGAGATGTGGTTCTAGAACTTTTTTGAAAGCCCTTGTGACTAATATTTTGGAAAAGGTCTTTTCTCTGATATAGTTTGTTCTGTTTATTCTCTATGAACATTTCACTGCTATGTTAACATAGTCCCCTTTATGGTGGTATGGCCATCTTCTTTCAGTTGGAGATAGCATGGCAGAGTGAAAACTGCACAGGCTTTGGCGTTAGATCTGCATTTAAACGCAGCCTTAGTCAAGTTAGCCAACACCTCAGGGACTTGCTTTCTCATCTATTAAATGCAGATGAAAACATAGTCTCAAGGATAAAATTAGATACTGTGTGAAGTGACTAGTTAACTGTTTAATAAATGATAGTTATTAACATACGTATGCAGCAGTTTTACAGTTCTCAGCTTCTGAAAGAGTGAACCAATGAAGGGATACAAGGAAATAGTTGCATAAATGAGATTTAAAAGCTGCAGAAAGGAAATTCAGACTCTGGCCTTGAATTAAAATGAATTTTTAGTTTATTTTTAATGTTTATATAAATTTTCAAAGTTGCAGCCCATTTACAGTCATTACAAAATATCGACTATATTGCCTGTGTTGTATAATACGTCTTTGTAGCGTATCTTTCACTGAGTAGTTTTTGCCTCCTACTTCTCCACCTCTCTGTTGCCCCTCCCCTTTCCCCCTGGTAACCACTAGTAATATGGATTTTTAATAAAGAATCCAACTCCTTGTAATACATTTAATTATTCAGTATTTTAAGTAAGCCCTCAAATTTATTATAGAACTGTATAAACAATTCTTTATAACTCGTTCATACTTTGACCAAAACAGAATAGATCTTTCTCTAACAGATTCAATTAAATTATTTGTTACCAATTCACAGGAAATTCTGTTTGAAGAAAACACTTAAAATTTGAGGATATCGTTCATTGGAATGCCACAAAAGTAGAGCACAGATTAGAGAAACAGTTTCCAAACCAACGTCTGGGATTTTGTTTGGAATTATCCTCAAAACCCCAATCCTGGAGCTTAGCTGGTAATATCAAATGACTTGCCATGTCAATTATTCCTCCTATCCCCTCCTTGTACCTCTTTTCTGCCAAATAGCTTTTTCCCTCTATGGCATTATTCATTCAGCTAAACCTCTGTGAATGTGAAACGAACTGAAAATTCACATGGTGTCAGAAGTGGAAATAGCAGCTCATATTTTTGATTGTGTTATAATGAGATATGGACTATCCTTTGTCGGCCATTCCTGTTGCTTCCTCGGCCAGCAGTGCCTTCCCAGAGTTGGAAATGTGACATATTTCAAGAAGCAGTTCTTTGTGCTACTATTTGGAAGGCAAGCTCCTTTGTGTGGTGTCCCACCCCACCCCATTACTGGTATGAAGCTACATATTTCAAAAATGTCTTGCTTATGAATACCAGGCAGAAAAAGCAACCACGTCAGCATTTAGAGAAGAAAGAAACATACTAAACTGGATGAAGAGCAGCATAAATGAAGTTTGGAAACCCCATTTGTTTTTCGAAAGGAGTTTCCTTTGTTCCTTTGCTCTCTTTTCCTTCCAGTCCTTATGGAGCTGTTCCAGGGCTGGGGGAGAAAAAGGAAAGAAGAGAAACGTTGGATAAAAAAATTCCATAATGTCACAGTATTCTTTTTCTATCTTTGTGTTTTTCTTTTCATGTGGAACAGAGACTAGTTTGTTATATTTTGCCTAATTTCCTTTTGAATTTGCATTTGTCGTGCTTGGCCACTGTGAAGACTTCTTTTTTATTTTTTAATATAAATTTATTTATTTTAATTGGAGGCTAATTACTTTACAATATTGTATTGGTTTTGCCATACATTGACATGAATCTAAAAATTAATTAATTTTAATTGGAGGATAATTACTTTACAATATTTTGATGGTTTTTGCCATACATCAGTAATAAATCAGCCACAAGTATACATGTGTCCTCCCCATCCTGAACCCCCCTCCCACCTCCCTCCCCACCCTATCCCTCTGGGTTGTCCCAGAGCACCAGCTGTGGGTGTCCTGCTTCATCCTTCGAACTTGCACAGGTCATCTATTTTACGTATGGTAATGTACATGTTTCCATGTTATTCTCTCAAATCATCCCACCCTCACCTTCTCCCACTCAGTCCAAAAGTCTGTTCTTTACATCTGTGTCTCATTTGCTGCCCTGAATGTAGGATTGTCAGTACCATCTTTCTAAATTCCATATATATACATTAATATATAGCATTTGTCTTTCTCTTTCTGACTTACTTCACTCTGTATAATAGGCTCCAGTTCATCTACCTCATTAGAACTGACTCAAATGTGTTCCTTTTTATAGCTGAGTAATATTCCATTGTGTATATGTACCACAACTTCCTTATCCATTCATCTATCAATGGACATCTAGGTTGCTTCCATGTCCTAGCTATTGTAAATAGTGCTGCAATGAACATTGGGGTACACGTGTCTCTTTCACTTCTGGTTTCCTCAGGATGTACACCCAGCAGTGGGATTTCTGGGTTGTATGGCAGTTCTCTTCCCAGTTTTTTAAGGATCTCCACACTGTTCCCCATAGTGGCTGTATCAGTTTGCATTCCCATCAGCAGTGTAAGAGGGTTCCCTTTTCTCCACGTCCTCTCCAGTGTTTATTATTTGTAAACTTCTTGATGATGGCCATTCTGACTGATATGATATGATATCTCATTGTGGTTTTGATTTGCATTTCTCTAATAATGAGTGGAGAAATGCAAGCTCCAGTACTTTGGCCACCTGATGCAAAGAGCCAACTCATAGGAAAATACCTTGATGCTGGGAAAGACTAAAGGCAGAAGGAGAAGGGGACAACAGAGGATGAGATGGTTGGATGGCATCACTGACTGAATGGACGTGAGTTTGAGCAAACTCTGGGAGATGGTGAAGGACAGGGAGGCCTGGGGTGCTGCAGTCCATGGGGTCGCAAAGAGTTGGACACAACTGAGTGACTGAACAAATAATGACTGATGTTGAGTATCTTTTCATGTGTTTATTAGCCATCTGTATGTCTTCTCAAAATGGATTAAAGACCTAAATGTAAGACCAGAAACTACAAAATTCCTAGAGGAAAACATTGGCAGAATACTCTCTGACATAAATCACAGCCAAATCCTCTATAACCCACTCCCAGAGTAGTGGAAATAAAAACAAAAATAAACAAATGGGACCTAATTAAGCTTAAGAGCTTTTGCGCAACAAAAGAAACTATAAGCAAGGTGAAAAGAGAGCCTTCATATGGGAGATAATAGCAAGTAAAATAACTGACAAAGAATTAATCTCCAAAATATGCAAGCAGCTCATGAAGCTCAATTGCAGAAAAACTCACAACCCAATGAAAAAGTGGGCAAAAGACCTAAACAGACATTTCTCCAAAGAAGACATACTGATGGCTAGTAAACGCAAAGATGTCTAAAGCAATGTAATCTCTTACTGATATTTGGGTTTTGCCTATTGCAGTCTCTAGGGTCTTCCAGTTTACGCTCAATGTGCTTTCCCTTTCCTTACTCCACACAAGGAAACCTCTTCTTCCTTTCTTGCCTGTCCCGAAGACCATTGCATTTCTAAGATTTTCATCACACTTATTACTGATTTTGGAATCCTTCACAGTTTTGTTGTTCCCCTCTCCTAATGAAGTCTAAGAAATTCTACAATAAATAATACTTTTAATCTTATAGCTTGTCTCTTTGCAAACAGTTTTATTTTCTTTTTTGCTTCATTTAAAGTCATATTAAGAGCAGGATTACAGGCAAGTTAGTCAGGTTTGCCATATGTGAGAAAGGAGGAACTGTTGGATTCAAAGTATAATTGTTCCCATGAATTTAAGGTCTAAAATTACCCATCTCGTTTTGCACATATTCCATTATTTTTTATCTTGCTATATTTATGTTGTCTGTTGGTAAATTTATGTGAAGACAGAAATACAAAATTACATGAAAAGATAAACACAAGGAAAGGGGTTCTCTTTCTCCTCCTCCCCTTCTTCCTTGCCACTGAGGATTTGTCAGTTTCCTTACTGAAGAGCGAAATGTGATATCAAGGCAGAATACTTACTTGTCTTTACAAAAAAGGAGGGGTCTCCAGTTTCCTCCAGGAATGGATGGTGACTCTGAATGGGAGCACTCACTCTCCAGGTCAGAATGATCGCTTAAAATGGGAGAATTATTTTGCCTTCGGATCTTGGATCATTTCTCTTCTGCTTTGTAGTAAAAAATCATTTTTGAATGTCCACTTTCTCATTGTTGTGGACTCTTTTTTTCCTTTGTATCCTCTTCATCATGTTACCCAGTTCTCCTTAGCCCATTAACCAGAGGAGAGATGTATCTGGAAAAAATTGGGTTGGGATAGACCTTGTATCAAGCAGTGAACAGAAATTAAAAGATTGTCATGTTTATTCAAGCTATTACCAGCTCCTCAATAGCCTGCACACAAGCTCAATTAGGATAAGATTGGAATGATTGCCTGTAGATAGCAGAGTTGTTTTTTTAAAGAAAGGTTTAGAACCCGAGTGGATTTGGAGATCAAACATTTTTCCTTTCTGACCATACACTGTTATGCTTGATCTAGGATTATTTCAATTCCCAGTGACAGAAAACCAATTCAAACAAGACAAATAAAAAATAGAATACACTGATTTATAAAACTAAGGAATAAAATAATTAGGTCTGACTTTGGGCATGGTGGGATCCAGGAAGTCAAACAATGTCATTGGGAGATATATGTGTCTTTCTGTCTGTATGTCTAATCTTTTTTTTTTATCTCAATGGTTTTCTGGTTTTTAAAATGTTTTGTGATAAAATGCATATAAAATATACTGTCTTCACCATTTTATTATGTTATTCATAATACATTCATTATGTATTCATTATGTAATACATATTCATAATACAAAAACACAGTATGTTATTCAGTGGTATTACCTACCTTAACAATGTGTACAAACATCATCACTATTTGCTCCAAAAGCTTCTCCATCACCTTAAACAAGCCCTGTTATCATGAAGCAGTAACTCCCCTTTCCCCTCACCTGTGGTAACCTCTAATATACTTTCTGTCTTCATAAAATTACCTATTGTAGATATTTCATATAAGTGAAACTATACAATATTTATCTCTTTGTATCTGGCTTATTTTACATGATGTAATGCTTTCCAGGTTCATCCATTTTATTGCAAGTATCAGTACCTTATTTCTTTTTATGGCTGAATAATATTCCATTGCATGATATACCATAGTTTGTTTATCCACTCATCTATTCATGGATAAGCATTTCCATCTTTTGGCTGTTTTGAATAATGCTAAACAAACATTGGTGTATAACTATCTGTTCCAACCCCTGTCTTCAGTTCTTGTGGATCTATACCTAGGAGAGGAATTTCTATCTAATCTTGATTCCTCTTTCTTCTTTGTTCATTTATCCACAGGCAGACAAAGACAGCTTATTCCTTCTCACGTTATTTAAAATCTCGAGTAAGCTTGAGATTTTCTCTCATTGCCCATGAGAAATTCTGGTTGTTTCTATTTTGGTCTCTATCTGTGATGGGTCATTCTACATAGAGAGAAGCTCCTTTGTGACTGTGACTAACAACTCAGAGTGGGAGGGCAGTTCTCTGTAGAAAAGAGAGATTCTGTTTCTAGAAATAGGGGATGCTAGTGGGCAGAGGCGGAGAAGGCAATGGCACCCCACTCCAGTGTTCTTGCCTGGAGAATCCCAGGGACAGTGGAGCCTGGTGGGCTGCCGTCTATGGGGTTGCACAGAGTCGGACACGACTGAAGCGACTTAGCAGCAGCGGCAGCAGTGGGCAGAGGTAGAGGTAAATCTGTCCACTGTCATCTCATTCTAGCTGTGAGCAGGAAACTCATCTTGGCTGTTGATCAGGGATCCTTGGATGAGTGGAATAACTTAAGAATGACATAGTTGGAGTCTTGCCAAAATGAGGGAAAACAGAAACTGTCAGTGCTTCTGATCAGAATACTTATTGCGATCCCCTCTTGGGAGAGTGTTTTGATGTTATCTAGCAGGGGTGGAAGTGTGCAGACACTCTGACGTTCTGTCCTTGATGAAGTCCAATACAGCCTCTAGAAACATGAAGGAGACGCAGCATTGTTTGTAATTGTCTAAAATGGACAACACTTGAAGCTTTTATCAGCTGGCTAAATACATATTGTAGTGTGTTTATAGAAGGGGAAGCTGATGCTGCCTTTAAAAATGACCTCGGTCTCTATGTATAGACAGGCTCAAAAGTATAACACTGAATGAAAAAAAATCAAGTTTCAGTATCATATTGATAGCAGCTACACAGATATTGGGATTCCCTGGTGGCTCAGACGGTGAAGAATCTGTCTGCAATGCAGGAGACCTGGGTTTGATCCCTGGATCAGGAAGATCCCCTGGAGAAGAGAATGGCCACCCACTGCAGTATTCTTGCCTGGAGAATCCCATGGACAGAGGAGCCTGGTGGGCGATAATCCATGGGTTCATGAGTAACAGTTTCTTATAGATATTAGAAAACATATAACACTATATTCAGCATTGTTCTAGAATATATGTATATAAAATAAAAGGACAAAGCCCTGTATAGGGAAGACTCCCAACAAATTTGATAATGAGAGGTAAATAGGACAAGGGGAAAAATCAAGGGGATTTCAAGGTTTCTCTGTATTCCTTTTTTTCATCCTAAAATTAGCTCTGTTAGATTGGAATTGACCCACACTGCTGTATATAAAATAGATAACTAATAGGAACTTACTGTATAGTGCATGGAACTCTACTCAATACTCCGTAATGACCTATATGAGAAAAGAATCTAAAAAGAGTGGATATGTGTGTATGCATAAGTGATTCACTGTTCTGCACAGCAGAAACTAACACAACATTGTAAACCAACTATACTCCTATTTTTAAAAAATAGCTCTGTTAAATTGACTAAAAGTCAGTTATTTCAGGCTGTTTGATACTGTATTTTCCCCTCAGTGTCCTATATCCATTTTTTCAGGCTTTTCACAATTAAAAAGTAGCACATAGTTAGAGTTCAAATGGAATACAAGTTTTTTCTTTCATCTTAAAATTATGGAATACATATGCATAGAGAGAAAAGGATACTTGATTAGTTAGTAGATGAAATAGTGTATTTTTTTTAACTTGGTGTTTTTTCAAGTAACCCTAAGAATAGGCTCTTGGCAGCATCTCCCTGCTGTGCTGTACTTCTTCACACCATTTTCTATCATTTATGCGTTAGAGAGCGTTTTGTCCTTAATCTTCCCTGTGCCGTGGTATTCCCCTAACTAGCAAAATGCCCAGTGTGTTTCCTATTAACCTCAAAATTCCTACCAGGATTTAGTCCTAGAGCCCTGAAATGCCTCCTATAATTTTAGCAAACAATCAGACTGCTCCCTGCACGTCAAAAGCTGGCAGAAATAAACTACCCAAATTGGTATTCCTGGGAGAAGAAAGTCCTGGGAGGTGAAGATAGATTGCAGAAATCCTATTCATACCAGGAGGGAAAAGTCATTAAATAATTGCGCATGAGGCAGTTGATGACAGCCTTGTCTCTTTTGCTTTTGTAAAAACACTAACAGAGATTTGCAACCTCTTGCCCGATTCTGAAGTGGTTAACATTTTATAACAGGAACCTTAACGGCCAGGAAAAGAATCTCAGAAAGAGCGTTGCTCGCTTGGCCCTGACATCACTCTATGGGAATGAGTATTGTCTTACACGATGGAATGTTCTCTATCCGTCCTCCGAGAGGGAATCTGGCTTGGTATGCAAATTAAAATATTGTTTGGAAAAATCTGTTGCCTCAAACGACAGAAAATTTTTTTTTTTTGTCTAATCCAGCTCTTTGGTCCTTTGTTGGCCACGCAGTTGACAGCAGGCTCAGCCCAGCAGTTGGTCTGGGCCACGCTCTTGCATTTTGTGACGGAGCACAGTCCTGGCTTTTTGTGATGGCAAAGAGGCAAAAAGCCCTACATTCTTGAGACCTAAAACAAAGGAAGGGATCATGGACTTGAAATACTTGTACGCCCTTAAAAGTGTTTAGAATTTGAGTGTGACTTTGTTCTCTCTGTTGGCAAGTCGGTGCGTGAGGTAGTGAGAAGCCGGCTTATTTGGATAGGTGGCCTTTCTCATCTCCCTTCAAGCTTCCTTGAAGGGGGTCTACCCCCAAATGAAGTCATCTAGTCTCAAGTTCTGCAGGCTGGAAATAATTTGAAGTTATTCAGAAATGTCATACATTTCGCATGCTCTGCTCTCTATTGTTTGACTGGGGTTGAGCCTGAGTTCACGGGTGCGGATTCAAGGAGAGGCTAATGCTGTCACTTGCAGGCATGACTCCTGCATCCCTCAGGCAGTGGTTCTCTGAGAGGAGTCCTGAACACCATCTTGAGCATCATTTGGGAGCTTGTTAGAACTATAGAGTCCACCTTAAATCTACTGGGAGTGAGACCCAGAGATCTGTGATGTAACACACTCAGGGTATGGCAATCCACTCCAGTACTCTTACCTGGAGAATCCCTTGGAACAGAGGAGCCTGGCAGGCTACAGTCCATGGGGTCATGAAAAGTTGGACCTGACTGAAGCGACTTAGCAGCAGCAGCAGCCAGGTGACTCAGATACACACTCAAGGGTGAGAACCACTGCTTGAGGTAAATCTGTCTACTTGGATGGAGAGAAGCCCAACTCTGAGCCCTTTAGCTCTTCCCTTCCCCACTGTGGCTAAAATCAAACTGCCAAATTTGTCATCAGATTATTTACAGTGGAGTAATTTTAAGTTGCCATCATGTGCAAAGGACTTGAGGCGTTACTGCTTTGAAATTGGCAAGAAGATGTCTTTCCTGAGAAAGTAAATGTCTCCTCCTTAGTTGTCAGAGGGAAATGGGAGTCTGGGGTTAGTGCCCTTACAAAAGGGGCCGGGGAGACCTGGCTCCCTCTTCCTTTCTGCCACATGAGGTAATAGTGTCCAGTTAGCACCCATGTGGTGATCCCTTTGTGCATCAAGAGATAAACTTGAAATTAATATTAGGAAAGTCTTTTCTTGATGGTGTATCTCCTCTAATGACTTCTATTACTTAATTGTGTTGCTTTGTACAGGACTCTTTGAGGTGAAAGTCACTCAGTCATGTCCAACTCTTTGCAACCCATGGACTATATATTCCATGGAATTCTCCAGGCCAGAATACTGGAGTGGGTGAAAGTGAAAGTAAAGTCGCTCAGTCGTGTCCGACTCTTTGCGACCCCATGGACAGTAGCCTACCAGGCTCCTCGGTCCATGGGATTTTCCAGGCAAGAATACTGGAGTGGACTGCCATTTCCTTCTCCAGGGGATCTGCCCAACCCAGGGATCGAACCCGGGTCTCCTGCATTGCAGACAGACACTTTACCATCTGAACCACTAGGCAGCCTTTCCCTTCTCCAGTGGATCTTCCTGACCCAGGAATTAAACCAAGGTCTCCTGCATTGCAGGCGGACAGAAACAGGACTCTGCAGAAACCAATTTGGCATTTCAGACAAATGATGACATTTCTGGTTGCAGAATATACATATATTATGTACATGAACGTGAACGTGAAGTTTCTCAGTCGTGTCCGACTCTTTGCGACCCCATGGACCATAGCCTACCAGGCTCCTCTGTCCATGGGATTTTCCAGGCAATAGTACTGGAGTGGATTGCCATTTCCTTCTCCAAGGGATCTTCCCAACCCAGAGATTGAACCCGGGTCTCCCACATCGTAGACAGACGCTTTACCGTCTGAGCCACCAGGGAAGTCCATAGGAATATCTAAATGCAAGAAATGGAGAACTATATGTTTTACAGCTCCTACTTTTCCTGGTGTCTATCTTTTAAAAGGCTCAATATGGAAATAATGCCATAATTATTGATGGAAGTGATTGAGAACAAAAACTGACATTGACCAAGAACTTAGAATAAGTGAAGTGCTTACCGTACGCTATCTTATTTAGTGTACCAAGCAGTTCTGAGAATAAGTCATTTGCCCCAATTTACAGATGAACAAACTGAATCTTTAGATACTTATTGTAGCAGTTCATCAGCTGTTCAGTGTGTGCATGCATGTGTGCTCAGTCTGTCCAGGTGTTTGCAATCCCCTGGACTGTAGCCCACCAGGCCCCTCTGTCCATGGGATTATCCAGGCAAGAATACTAGAGTGTGTTGCCATTTCCTCCTCCAGGGGCTCTTCCTGACCCAGGGATGGAACCTGTGTCTCCAGCATCTCCTTCATTGGAAGGTGGATTCTTTACCAATGAGCCACCTGAGAAGCCTGGCTGTTCAGTGGTGGTTTCTTTATTATTCTTTTGTTAACAGAGGAATCCAGAATTATTGTGGGCAGTGTGTAGTTATGTGCTCAGGCACAGAGGGCTCAGTCTCAGGATATGAACTATGTTTGAGCTTAAGTCAAACATTATTCTCTTTCCCAGTGATTCACTTGAAGGTAGCTATGTGACCTGGTTCTGGCCAATTAAATGTAAGGGGAAAATGTGGGAACTGCTGTGAAAACCTATCCTCCCTAATAAGGTAGAGACCTGCATATATAAAAGACCTCGTTCCTTCTTACTTGGACTGCTGTCTTATAAGGATGTGGTGTTTTGTTGGAGCTGCAGCAGCCATATTGCAACTATGAGGTAAAAGCCAGGGGAGAACTGTTAAAGTTTTCTTCCTTGGCAGTGTTCTGTTTCTGGGTTTCTGGTTGTGAGTGAACAAACCCTTGTTGTTTAAGTCACTTTTTGTTAGGCATCATGTTGCTGGCTACTTAAAGTATACATTCTAAGGACATATGTGTTTATCAGGTACCAAAATAGGGATTAAAACCCACATTTAACTGATGGTAAGCACCATCCTGGTGTGTTCTTTCTCTTACCACTTGCCTTC